>NC_079914.1:7201579-7269052 GCF_024868665.1 Triplophysa rosa
TTTGCGGGTCTTGTTTTTTTTTCTCCGAGGGGTGACCAGACGGGCTCTGTACCTGGCTACCATGTCAGAAGAGAAAATTCTACACGAATCAAGTGTAGTGTTAGTTCTGGCAGGTCACGTGAGTTCAGCTTGCATCAGCTGATCACATCAGGTGCAGCTAATCAACGTTAACCAATAGTCATACAACACACACTAGACTGCGTCTTATTTAAGTTGCAGTTCTTTGCTCCTCATCAGCTGCTTAATCGTATTGCACTTAAAACCCACCTCCAACCCCATCTCCTCCTTATGTGCCTGTATCTTCGGATCTTTTCATTTAATCCTGTTGCACATCAGGAACTGTTCTGGTTCCCCAGGTGGTGGGACATGTATTGCTGCGCTCCTGCTATGTCCATGCAAGGCTGTATGGACGGGCAGAGAGTTTGCCCAGAACAGTTTCATTCCGCCAAACTAAATATATGCTATCGTTAAATAATTGACGACAGTGGTCCAGACAGAAATACAGCCTGCCACGGGAGCAAATTCTGCAGCTCTTGCATCTTGTTGGCCTAACTTTGTCGAGACAAACTCGACGGAGCTACCCCCTCAGCCCCGAAAATCAGCTGCTGCATGGTGGTTCTTCGTTTTTATGCCGTAGGGAGTTTTCTGGAGGTGTTTGGGGATGAATATGGGCTGAGAAAGACCTCGGTGTGGCGGTGCGTTCACTCAGTGACAAACATCCTGCTCCGTCTTGCCACCGATTACATACGTATGCCTTTCGCCAGGCACGACGTGATGGAGGCACATCAAGGCTTCCATGCCATTGCGGGTGTCCCGCGAGTGATTGGCATTCTGGATGGGACACTTATCCCTATACACAAATGAGTGATTTACGCCAATAATGTGAATCAACACAGATCGTGGAGAACATTAACACACGATGGCAAACAATGAAGAATATAAATGACCGTTTCAAAAACAAGCGAAGCCAAACAGCCAGTTAATGTAGCTGGTTAACGCAGAAAACGTATGGCCATGAGGGTGCGGGATAGGACACTTGCAAAATTATCAACACATACATACACACACACATACTGTATTTCTTTCTTTCTTTATACTATTTCAGTGAGCCCTGATAAATTCAATTTCTACTAGCCTATTTCTAAAGCGTTTCTTTATAATAAACATTGTTTTTTCAATACTTTACCCACTCTATAACACAAGGTAGAGCGAACAATCGATTCTCGAGGCATCGATATCAACCTATTCAGCACCACCGCCATGGACAGCACCTGCTAACTTCGCACTTAAGAAGGTTTACCTACCAAGTAACCTCAAAAGGTATAGTTCGGGGAACACGCCTAGAAAAGGTATAACTTGAGTTAAGGTGTACCTTTAGAGTCTTCGTAGCACGCTAAGAGACAACTGTAATACATTCCATGAATAGGAAGGAAGGAGGCGGGAACCGGCGAACATTAAACAAACTTTTAATAAAATAAACCAACAACAAAACAAAAGTAAAGGGCTGACAGCTACCTCACGGTCAACTGCCGGCCACACAAACATAAATAAAACTTAACACAATGTCCAGGCCTGGTCCTCTCTCGTCCTTCACTCGTCCATTTATGCTTCTGCTCCTCCGTGAGAGATGTGAGACCGGTGCAACGCGCAGTTGACACTCATTATCACTCGCGTCACCAGCCTCGCACCATTCCCTCACGGCTCCCGTCCCGCCAAGCTGCCTCCTCTCTCCATGCTATGGCCATCCTGAGGCGAGGGCGTTACGTTAAGAGAGCTCCACAAGGGTAAGACCGACCAAGCGCTTACGCAGGAACTCCGCGCCACCACCGACCTCGCTCTACGGGCGACCACGCGGGCCCTGGGTCGGGCGATGTCCACACATGTGGTCCATGAGAGACACCTCCGGCCGAACCTTGCACAGGTGAGTGACGCCGAGAAGGTCCGCTTTCTCGACGCACCCATCTCGCAAGGGGGGGTTGTTCGGTGATACTGTCGAGCAGCAGTTCTCGACAGTAAAGAAGCAGACAGAGGCATATCCTCCCCCGCCGCGACTCGGCCGCCCTCGGCAGTCGAGTCCCGTGCACCGTCTGCTTCCCAGCAGCCTTGGTCCTCTTCGATGCCCTCTGGCTCCAGCGTCCCCTCAGGGGCCCCCCGGAAGAAGACGTAAAGGAGGAGACCACCACCCCGTCAGCAGCCGCGGCGAAAGCAGAAGTGGCCCTCATGGGAAGACCCCAGGGAGATCCCATCGCTGGGTGGTCGATCCGGGACGGTTCCTGCCCCGTCTCAACAGCCCACTTCTCAAAGGGAGTTTTCTCTCTCTCTGTGTTTATCACAGCCGCTCTTACCTTTTACACGACGGTGGTCGGCAGCTCGACGTTGCGTCACGCGAGACCCAATGTCGAGGATAATCAGCAGCACTCTCAGTCGACGGTGCGTTGTGCTACATTATCGCCACGCAGGTAAGTCAGCAGAGCCGATCTCCTCCCCGGGGGCTTCCCCACGGCGAGGGATTCGCACTGCCAGCCATCGAACCACCCCCTGGGAGGGAGATGAAGCAGATCGTACCCCTAGCCCCAGTCTCGGTCCCTGGGAGCCTGACTAGAGCCCCCAAACCGTCACGGTGGCTACGGGATACGATCCGTCTCTGCAACGCGATCCAACTCGCCAGACACACGCTCAAGTTTCGGGGCATCCTCTCAACTTCAGTCAGAGGCAAGGATGCTCCCATGCTTCGGGCCAGGGTCGCCACCCCTCTGGCAAGCGATCATGCTCGTCCCTCTAGCCGAGATGTTCAATGGGTTTTACAGCCCGTATTTCATTGTCCCCAAAAAAGGCGGGGGTTGCTAGATCTGCATACCCTGAACAGGCACTGACTCAAGCTGCCGTTCAGGATGCTCACGCAGAAGCGCATCCTGGCGTCTACCAGATGTCATGATTGGTTCATGGCAATCGACCTGAAGGACGCTTACTTTCATGTCTCGCTTTCGGGGGTGGGCATATCAGTACAGATTCCTCCCTTTCGGTCTGTCCCTGTCCCCACGAGTCGTCACGAAGATCGTGGAAGCCGCCCTCACTCCCCTCAGGGAGAGAGGTGTGCGGGTACTAAACTATCTCGACGACTGGCTCATCTTGGCACACTCGTGAGATCTGTTGTGTACAAACAGGGACATAGTGCTCCGGCACCTAGATCAATTGGGACCACAGGTCAACTGAGAAACGAGCAAGCTCTCCCCTGTGCAGAGCATCCTCTTTCTCGGTATGGAACTCAACTCTATCTCCATGACAGCGCGACTGACTACAGAACGTGCTCAGTCAGTGTTGAACTTCCTGATCAGTGGTCCCTCAAAACAATTTCAGAGGCTCCTGGGCACATGGCATCCTCGGTGGGGGTGGTCCCCCTCGGGTTGATGCACATGCGACTGCTCCAACACTTGCTACAGAGTTGGGTTCCCTGGAGAGCGTGGCACACCGGCAGCAGGCATATGGTCATCACGCCTCTCTGCCGACGCACCCTAACCCCCTGATCTTCAATGACCTTTTTGGTGGACAGGGGTCCCCCTAGGGCAGGTCTCAAGGCATGTCGTGGTGATGACGGATGCCTACCTGCAGGGTTGGGGTACCGTGTGCAACGGGCACGCAGTGTCGTGGCGGTGGATGAGCCCCCGCCTGCATTGGCATATCAACTGCCTAGAGTTGTTGGCTGTGCTACATGCACTGAAGAGGCTGCAGCCTCTCGTGCAGGCCAAGCACGTCCTGGTCCGGTCGGATAGCGCAACTGGCGTGGCGTAAATCAATCGACATGGTGGCATTCGCTCGCGGCAGTTAACACGACTCGCCCGACGCCTCCTCCTGTGGAGTCAGCAGGTGATCAGCGCCCTGCAAGCCACACATATCCCAGGCGACCTGAACCAGACAGCCAACGCACTCTCTCGTCAGTCGACACCTCCTGGACCGGTCCCTTCGCGAGGTTCTACAACCTCCTCTTAGAACCGGTGTCAGAGTGGTGACTAAATCCCCACGCAGTCCAGCTCATATGGGAGTGGTTCGGCCAGGCGCAGGTGGACCTGTTTGCCACCCAGGACTCCTCCCATTGCCCGCTTTGGTACTCCCTGACCGAGGGACCCCTTGGCACGGATGCCCTAGCGCACAGCTGGCCGCGGGGCATGCGGAAGTATGCCTTCCCCCCCAGTGAGCCTCATTGCACAGGTCTTGTGCAAGGGCAGGGAAGAGGAGCATCAAGTGGTACTAGTTGCGCCCTATTGGCTCAACCGGACTTGGTTCTCGGAGCTAATGCTCTTGACGACAACTCCCCCCTGGCCGATTCCCCTGACGAAGGACCTTCTTTTGCAGGGGAAGAGCATGTTACGGCATCCCAGGACAGACCTCTGGAACCTCCATGTCTGGCCCCTGGACGGGACGAGGAGCTCCTGAGTGGCCTACCCCCGGCAGTGGTGGAGACTGTCACCCAGGCTAGGGCCCCTGCCACTAGGCGGCTGTATGCCTTTTAAGTGGCGCCTCTTCTCATCCTGGTGTTCTTCTCCAGGAGAAGACCCACAGAGATGCTCGATCGGTTACGTGCTGTCCTTCCTACAAGAGAGACTTGACAGAAACCTCTCCCCTTCCACACTGAAAGTGTATGTAGCCGCCATCGCCGCACATCACGAACCAGTTGCTGGCAAGTCTCTAGGACAGCACGACCTGGTCATTAGGTTCCTTAGGGGCGCGAGAAGGCGGAATCCGCCTCGTCTGCGCTCCGTACCTTCTTGGGACCTTGAAGTGGTCCTGGCAGGCCCTTTCTCAGCTTATGATGAAGACGGCCCTCCTGGTGGCACTCGTCTCCATCAAGAGGGTAGGGGACCTACAAGCATTCTGTGTGTCCACGGATTGCTTAGAATTCGGGCCTGGAGACTCTCACGTGATCCTGAGACCATGACCTGGCTACGTGCCCAAGGTTCCCACCACTCCCTTCCAAGACCATGTGGTGAACTTGCAGGCGCTCCCCACTGGGGAGGAAGACCCAACCCCATCCGTGTTGTGTCCAGAACGTGCGCTGCCGCCCTTCTTGGACCGCACGCAGAGCTTCAGGAGCTCTGAGCAGCTCTTTGTTTGTTTTGGAGGTCAGCAGAAGGGGAGGGCTGTCTCTAAACAGAGACTGGCGAACTGGATCGTGGACATACGGGGTGTAGCCTCCTCATGGGCACTGGCTCAGGGCGCCTCTCTGGCAGACATCTGCAGAGCTGCGGGTTGGGCTACGCCCAACACCTTCGCGAGGTTCTACAACCTCCTCTTAGAACCGGTGTCAGCCCATGTCTTACACGGTAACAGGTAAGACCGGTGACCGGTAGGGCGTACGCCTGCGAAAGCACCTTCCCCTTCCTAGGTGGGTCAGCGTGCTAGTTCCGCATCCCTTCTTCCCCCCACTGGGTGAAGAATAGGCACTCCATCCATCACTAAGTACCTTCCTGGGGGCCAGGCTGGGCAGAGCAGCCTTGCCCCGTTAGGCCGGGTACCAGCTGAGTTATCTACCACATAACTCTAACCGGACCTAGTGCTCCAGACGTGGTATCCCCCCCCCCCCACTGGCTGGTTCCGTCTGATGTTTTCCTCATGGTTGGTTCCCCACCTCGGGAACCCATGACCTCCCCTAGGTGGACCTCCACCTTGCGGTACTCCCAGTCCGCACATTTTCCCATGAGTTCTCCGCTGCCGGCAAGACCATACGGGTGTCTCCACTATTCCTCCCCATGGTAGGTAGTGGTCTCTGTAGCGTTTTCCCCCAGGGGGGAATAACGCTTACCCAGTGGCCCTTACGGTGCCGGGCGGCTTCTCGCTGTTAGAGAAACAAGGCCTCCGCCCGTGACGGCCGGTGGCAGGGGCTTCCCACATTTTCTTCAAAAGCTCTGGGACTCCCTACCTCTCCACTGGACGGTTACAATTTCGCGCTAGCGCTCACATCTGACACGCCCAGGCCAGTCAGCATCGCTCCGCTAGAGATTGTAACGTGGCACAGCGCCGTGGCGTTTTCCATAGGAACCCCATCTGTCGGTTCGACACAACGTCGAGAGACCGACAGAAAGGGAACGTCTTGGTTATGGATGTAACCTCAGTTCCCTGATGGAGGGAACAAGAGGTTGTGTCCCTCATGCCACAACGCGTGCTGCCGCTGCAGCAGTCGAGAGAGGTCTCAGGTTCCTCAGCCCAAAGGTGAATGAATGCAGCACGCCGTCTCCCTTTTATACCCGGATATCCGGGGGTGGAGTCCGGCATGCAAATTTCATTCGCCAATTTCATTGGCCTTTTCTAAAATAGTCGGAAGCGATAGGTTCTCAAGAGCGAACCCCATCTGTCACAACGTCTCGTTCCCTCCATCAGGGAACTGAGGTTACATCCGTAACAAAGACGTTTTCACCTCCTTCACAGATGTTCTATAGGACTAGGGTCTAGAGACTGGCTAGGACATTTAATGTGCTTCTCCTTAAGCCACTCTTTGGTTGTCTTGGCAATGTGTTTTGGGTCTTTGTCATGTTAAAGGCACATCTACGACCCATCTTCAGTGATCTAGTTAAGGGGAGGAGGTTCTCGTCCAAGATTTTACGGTACATTGGCCCGTCCCTCAGCCCCTCAATGCGGTGAAGTCATCCTGTATACCTGTAGCAGAGAAAAAGCCCTAAAGCAGAATGTTTCCAACTCTGTGCTTCTCTGTAGGGATGGTGTTCTTGGGGTCATATTCAGCATTTCTCTCCCTCCAACCACATGAGTCAATTTTGGTCTCACAGCAGTGCCAGCACTTTCGCCAAAGCCTTTTCTGAATCATCTTGGTGTTCATTGTCAAACTTAAGATGAGCCAGGCAGGCCTTCTTGTGCAGGAGGACCTTGCGGGTGCTTCAGGATTTCAATCTATTGTGGCATAGAGTGTTACCAATGGTTTGCTTGCTAACTGTGTTCCCAACTGTCTTGAAATCATTAACAGGCTTCTTCTGTGTAGTTCTGGGCTGATCTTTAACCTTTCTCATGATCATCATTTGGGAAATCTTGCAGGGAGCTCCAGACCAAGTGCATTTGATAGTTATTTTGTATTTCTTCTATTTCCAAATAATCGCACCAACAGTTGTCTCCTTCTTTACCAAGCTTCTGTCTGTAGCCTATTCAAGGTTTGTGCAGGTCTACAATCTTGTCCCTGACATCCTTTGAAACCTATTTGGTCTTGACTGTGGTGGTGGAGAGGTTGAATGGAAGATACAGATTCTGTTGGCAGGCATCTTTTATATACATAACAAGCTGATTTAGGAGTACTTACTTAAAGTGACAGGACTAATCTGTGGTCTATATAGGCACATAACCAATCTGTGGAGCCAGAATTCTTGCTAGTTGGTATGGGATCAAATACTTATTTTACTGACTGAAATGTAAATCAATTTATAAGCTTTATATATAAAAAATTCCCCTGATTTCAGTTAAAATAAACCTACCATAAAAATTATAGACCTTTCAATTCATTGTAAGCAGGCAAATTTACAAAATCAGCTTATACTTACATACTTATTTCCCTCACTGTATGTAAAACCAATATGTTAAAACAGGGTGTACTTTTCCACAAATGTAGTTCTAAAGTCCATCACATTTTATTTGCTATTGAGTAAAACAAATACTGCATGTAAATTAACATGGACGATACTTATTTGATGACATGATTACAGGTCAGGGTGGCCTAACATTAAACAAAGCTTTATGCAATCAAGCTTAAGTTTGTGCAAATAGCTGAACATCACATAAATTATGTATATTAAAAATGTGGTTAACACTTTACAATAAGGGTCCATGAATAATCATGTACTAATATCTGAATTAATACTTAATTCCGTTGAACTAATGAACTATGAAGAGTGAAGAACTAATCAAGAACTCATAAAGGGCTAATCTTAGCTAATACCGGAGTCATGATGATTCATGTGTTAATACTGATCAGGTTTACTACATGTTAGTACATGTTTGTTAGTTAATGTATTAATTAACACCTGGAGGTAAAGCTTACCAAAACGACCCTTTAATTAAGAACAAGTTCTTCTGAGTACTTGTAATGAGTATTTTGTTTAATATAAATTACCATGTAAAGTTTTATCACACTTTTATTACATTTAATATAGCATGTCACGCTGTTGCTGCAGGATTAGTGGTGGTCCTCCAATTACAATATTTTATGGAGAGTGGGGAAATCACATAAACAGCAGTGTATGGAACTATGCATAAATGTACTAAATTACTAGCAAATGTGATCTTGATAAGCTGATATTTTGAGTGATTTTATACAGTTTTTCCTTCAACATGCCACATTACTGCAGCTTCATTACATGCAAAAACAGATTACAGTTCCTGATCTTTACCTTCATTATTTCTTTAAATGCACTAGATAAGTTTATAATC
Organism: Triplophysa rosa; assembly: GCF_024868665.1. NCBI lineage: Eukaryota > Metazoa > Chordata > Actinopteri > Cypriniformes > Nemacheilidae > Triplophysa > Triplophysa rosa. Next base: position 7,210,001 of record NC_079914.1, read on the forward strand.
ACAATCAACCTGTGTAAGTCTTGACATACAGATGCATTAACAGGACATGAGCTATAATGTCAGTAAACGGCTAGTTAATAGTGAATTAATCATCACGGGCCCCTTCAAGTAAAGTCATGACATTGGCCTGAAAGATGACATGACAGGCCAGGGTAACCTAACTTCTAATTGATATCTATGTACAAATCAGTTGACCGACTGTTAATAATTCATTTAAAAAATAACACTTGGTTAGCAAGAAAGTACTATAAAAGGTCTGTACCTTTGTGGAGTTCTTCACAAACCACTAGCCATGAGAGTTGTTGTGCTTGCCTTGACAGTGGCCCTTGTGGGTAAGTAGACTTATATATTTATTAAACATTTAATGAGGAAACTTAAAATTAAATGTGATTTTTCATGTTTATTGTCCTTTTTATTTCAGCTTGTCAACAGATTAACCTTGGTAAGTATAATGATTTTTATTTGCAAGTTTTTATGATTTTTTAAATTTGCTTGTTTAAAGTAGTAATTCATTACATAATTAGCCACAATAATGGGCTCAATTATTTTTAGTTCCTGAGTTTGCCGTTGATAAGACCTATGTGTACAAGTATGAGGCTCTGCTATTGGGCGGCCTCCCTCAAGAAGGTCTGGCCAGAGCAGGAATTAAAGTCAGGAGCAAGGTTCTCCTCACCGCGGTGACAGAAAATATTTTCCTGATGAAGGTAAATTTGACAAAGAACTAGATTTTAGAAGTTTTATTTCGAGTGAAAACAAAAATGTACTACAACAGCAAGCACATTACCGTACCATCCTAAGTGAAAATGTTTCCATTCAGCTCATGGATCCTCTGCTCTTTGAGTATGGGGGCATCTGGCCCAAGGATCCTTTTGTTCCTGCCACTAAGCTAACCACAGCACTGGCCGCTCAGCTTCAGATTCCCATCAAGTTTGAGTATGCTAATGGTGTGGTTGGAAAGATATTTGCTCCAGCAGGAGTGTCCCCTACTGTCATGAACTTGCACAGAGGAATCCTCAACATCCTTCAGCTCAACCTCAAGAAGACCCAGAACGTCTATGAACTGCAAGAGGTGAGAAATTGATCAAATTGCAATTTTTTATCCATTTTGAGATGTGCAAACTAATTTCTTTGGCTTCTCCTTAAAGGCTGGAACTCAAGGAGTGTGCAGGACACAATATGTCCTCAATGAAGATCTAAAGGACAATCATATTATTGTCACCAAGTCTAAGGACCTCAGCCATTGTCAGGAAAGAATCATGAAGGACATTGGCTTGGCATACGCAGAGAGATGTGCTGAATGCACAGAGGTAATGCAAAAGACTGGAGAAAATATATGGATTTACTTGCTCAAATAAAATGTTGTCAAAATGTTTTCTCTATCAACAGAGAGTCAAGAGTTTGATTGAAACTGCAACTTACAACTACATCATGAAACCAGCTGCCACCGGTGTACTGATCACTGAAGCAACAGTTGAGGAAGTTCATCAGTTCTCACCCCTCAATGAGATCCATGGTGCTGCCATGATGCAAGCAAAGTATGACTGGTTCTCCTTTTAAGTTGCATTATTCCATACAAGTTTCACTCGTAATATGGTAAGGCTGAGGAATCTTTTTCCAGACAAACCTTGGCTTTTGTTGAGATTGAGAAGACTCCTGTTGTTCCCATCAAAGCTGATTACCTGCCCCGTGGATCCCTGCAGTATGAGTTTGCAACTGAGATTCTTCAGACACCCATTCAATTACTGAAGATCAGTGATGCACCAGCCCAGGTTAAAGTCCCTAATTTAAAAAAATCCCAGGTTTAAAAGTGCAAGAATGTTTAGACGTCCACTAAATATGTCCCTCTATTGTTCTAGATCATAGAGGTCCTGAAGCACTTGGTTGCTAACAATATGGCTATGGTCCATGATGACGCTCCTCTGAAGTTTGTTCAGCTCATCCAGCTCCTCCGTGTTGCCACACTGGAGAACATTGAGGCTATCTGGGCTCAATTTAAGGACCAACCTATTTACAGGTACATTTACTATTAACATTATTTTAAAATATACAATAGTTTACTGGAGAAGCTTGTTTTTTAATTTAACTAAAACATTGTTTTGTTAGGCGCTGGCTTCTGGATGCTCTTCCCGCTGTCGGCAGACCAGTCATTGTAAAATTCATTAAGGAGAAGTTTCTGGCTCATGAACTTACCATTCCTGAATTCATTCAGGCTCTTGTGATGGCTCTGCAAATGGTCACTTCTGATTTGGAAACCATCCAGTTGACTGCTGTGGGTACATTTTACAATTGTAAATTGTAAAAAATGTGAATTTGCAAATATAGCCAGAGCCGAGCCTGATTAAAGGTTAATATCATACAATCTCTTCAAACAGAGTTTGGCTATGCATGAGAAAATCGCCACAATCCCAGCAGTGCGTGAAGTGGTCATGCTTGGATATGGTTCTATGATCGCCAAGCACTGTATTGCAGTACCCACCTGCCCTGTTGAGCTCCTCAGAGTAAACACATCAATCCATCCTTTAATTTTGATAAGAATTTATCGTTTACTTTATTTTCAAATTTTATGTGCATTCAAACCCTCAGCCCATCCATGATATTGCTGCAGATGCAATTACCAAGAATGACATTCCTGAAATCTCTTTGGTTCTGAAAGTTCTGGGCAATGCTGGTCACCCTGCTAGTCTTAAAACGATCATGAAGCTCCTGCCAGGACTGAGAACTGCCACTACTACTCTGCCCATTAGAGTCCAGGTTGATGCCATGTTGGCACTGAGGAACATTGCCAAGAAAGAGCCCAAACTGGTAAATATCAGATGTTGTTGAAACTTTTAAAAAAACGGACAGTAGTTAACTTATCTTGTTTCTCGCCTCAGGTTCAGCCAGTGGCATTGCAGCTCTTATTGGACAGAGCTCTCCACCCTGAAGTGCGCATGGTTGCTTGTATTGTGTTGTTTGAGACAAAGCCCTCAGTGGCTCTTGTTTCCAGTCTTGCTGGTGCTTTGAGGATTGAGCCAAACATGCATGTGGCAAGCTTTGCCTATTCCCACATTAAGTCCTTGACCAGAATCACTGCTCCTGATATGGCAGCTGTGTAAGAATAGCAATAATATATGTATATACTATATATAAATACTTTATCTCTTCATTTAAACACAAGCCCTGATGTGATCATGGTTTTCCATTTTTAGTGCTGGAGCAGCTAGTGTTGCCATTAAGCTCTTGAGCCCCAAGTTGGACAGACTTAGTTTCCGTTTCAGCAGAGCCCTTACACTGGACTTCTATCATAGTAAGTCACAGCCACTGTAAATCATTATATTCAGTGATAAACAGGAACCACTAGCATTTGTTAAAATCTTTATATTGACTATTCATTAAATTGGTTTCTCTGTCGATGTGAAGCTCCTCTAATGATTGGAGCTGCTGGTAGTGCCTACATGATTAATGATGCCGCCACCATCCTGCCCAGAGCTGTTGTAGCTAAAGCACGTGCCTACCTGGCTGGAGCTGCTGCTGATGTTTTTGAGGTGGGGCTCCAAAAACATTTTTCTTTTTGTTTAAAAATGTCCTAATCAAATTTCTAAAGATATAATAGAATATTTTAAACAGATTGGTGTGAGAACTGAAGGAATCCAGGAGGCTCTTCTGCAATCGCCTGCTGCTGATGAAAGTGTTGACCGTATCACAAAAGTAAAGCGCACTCTGAGAGCAGTAAGTTGTCTAATGTCTATTTAACTGTTTGTACTATTTAACTATTTGTACTTGTAGGCAAAATGCATTTTTTACAATTTACATCATACTTTCATTTCAACTTCTCAAGCTCACTAACTGGAAAGCTCTGCCAACTAAGCAGCCATTGGCTTCAGCCTACGTCAAGTTATTTGGACAAGAAGTGGCCTTTGTCAACATTGACAAGACTGTCATTGAACAAGCAATACCGGTATTGTGATGTACTTCATGTCGCCTCTCTCATTACTGTAGGTTACAGATTACAACCAAAATGTAAAATTTCTCATAAATACCATCCTCTAGCTTGCCACTGGACCCAAACCACGTGAACTGTTAAAGGAAGCCCTTAAAGCATTGCAGGAAGGAATTGCTGTGCAGTATGCCAAACCTCTGCTAGCAGCTGAAGTGCGTCGTATCTTTCCAACAGCAGCTGGTGTACCCATGGAGTTCAGTTTTTACACTGCTGCTGTTGCTGCTGCAGCTGTCAATGGTGAATATTTTGCTTTTATTTTTCATGTTCTTTCCTAGTTTATGAGACAACATTTTCATGTTGTGCTGTTCATTCCTCCAGTGAAGGCCACAATTACACCTCCTCTTCCCGAGCAGCTGGAGACCTTCACTCTTGAGCAGCTGAAGAGGACTGACGTTCAACTGGAAGCTGAAGCCAGACCAAGGTACACAGTAATAGCTACATACATGAAGATGAATATAGTAAAATATGAAAATATATATAGCAATTTAAAAACACAACCTCCCTTCTTCTTTCAGTGTTGCTCTGCAGACTTTTGCTGTGATGGGAATAAACACTGCCTTCATCCAAGCTGCTGTAATGGCCAAAGGAAAGATCCGTACAATCCTCCCTGGAAAAATAGCTGCCAGAGCTGACATTCTCAAGGGCAACTACAAGGTGGAGGCCCTGCCTGTTGAGGTTCCTGAACATATTGCTGACATGAGGTAATCAAATCTGTTGTACTGATGTGGCAAAAATGTTGAATGAAATTTCTTGTGGCAGCTAAAAGTTTCCCATCTTTTTTGACAGCTTTGAAACTCTTGCTGTGGTCAGAAATATTGAAAACCCCACTGCTGAGAGGATTGTTCCCTTGGTACCAGAGTTGTCTGTGCAAAACTACCACACACCTATTGTAAGCTGATTTTAATCTTCTCTGGACATAGATATGTAAGAAAACTCTTGAGTATTTATTTACTCAAAGCTTTATTTTTCTTTTCAGTCTTCTGAGATCACTGGGTATGATATGTCAGCTGAGGTTCCTCTGAGAGCTCCTGCTCCACTGCACAAGACCCTCTGTCTTGTTGTCCCATACATTGAAATCAAGGGATGTGTTGAGGTGCACTCTCACAATGCTGCTTTTATCAAGAATGCTCCTCTGTTCTACATATTAGGACAGCACTCAGTGCGTGCTGCAGTGGCCAGAGGTATTCTTTTAATTCTTTTTTATATTTTATTTTTCCCCAGAAAAAGGATCATTAATGGTTTGCCATGTTACTTGCAGGTGATGGTCCTGCAGTTGAAAGACTGGAGCTTGAGGTTCAAGTTGGTCCTAGAGCTGCTGAGAGACTCCTTAAGCAAATCAACCTTGTTGATGAGGAAACTCCAGAGGGAAAGACCATCCTGCTGAAACTGAGGGAAATTCTGGAGGCTGAAGCTAAAAATGCTCGTGTTTCTTCTAAAAGTAGCAGCAGCAGCAGCAGCCGCATCATCAGTTCCAGCAGTTCAAGTTCCTCAATGTCCAGCTCTCGCTTAACTGAAGTAAGGACATGAGATGTTTCCTGTTCATTAGATATCATATATCATACATTTAAAAAAATATGAATTCTTATATATGGATGTTTAGGCCACCATAACTGAACCATTCAGGAAATTCCACAAAGATCGGGTAACTAAACCATTATCATTGTAAAGAATATTGTTACTTTGTTTCCTCGATTCTGTTATTTCACTTGTAAAATATAATTTGGCTTACAGTACATGGCACCCCATAGAGCTTCAAAGGCAGTAAGCAGTGGAAGCGCAGCATCAAGTTTTGAGGCCATTCAGAAACAAGTGAGTCTGTGCTGTTCATAATAAAAACTCCCAAAATGAATATGTACCCCTAAAATGTCCAATTTATGTTTTCAGGCTAAGTTCCTTGGAAATGCGGCTCCACCTGTTTTTGCTGTTATTGCCCGTGCTGTAAGAGTTGACCACAAACTTCTGGGTTACCAACTTGGTGCTTACTTTGACAAGTCAACAGCAAGAGTGCAGCTTATTGTTTCCTCAATTGCTGAAAATGACAACATGAAGATTTGTGCTGATGGTGTCCTGTTGAGCAAGCACAAAGTCACTGTAAGACTGGAACTCATGTGATTCTTAAAATATGATCAATTATTGAATTTTTTTAACAAAGCACAAATGTTCTTTTCAGGCCAAGGTTGCCTGGGGTCCAGAGTGTCAACAATATGCAGTCACTGCCAAAGCTGAAGCTGGTGTTCTCGGAGAATTCCCTGCTGCCCGTCTGGAGTTGGAATGGGAAAGGCTTCCTTTAATTGTCACCACTTATGCTAAAAAGTAATGTTAATCAACAACAAATTCTTGAGGTATTGGTAAAAAGGAAATGCACTCATTATCTGTTCTCTTTGTACCACTTCTCAATTAGGCTGTCTAAGCATATCCCTATGGCAGCTCTCAAGGCGGGATTCAAGCTTGAAAGAGTCACAAACAGTGAGAAAGAGATTGAACTGACTGCAGCCTTGCCAACTCAGAGGACTCTGAATTTCATTGCTAGGATTCCAGAGGTGAGAAGCTGATAGTTTGTCCTTCAATTGTTTTATGACTCACATACAGTATAAATATGATTTAAAAAACAACTAACTTATTTCGTTCCTGGTGCTCTAGATGACACTGTCAAGAATGGCTATTCCTCTTCCCTATGCTGTTCCCATCAATCCGGACGGAACTCTTTCTATTCACATTGATGAAGATATTCTGACCTGGCTTAAGAACCATCTGAAGGAGTAACGAAAAAAATGTGATTCAGAATTTACTTCTGAAGACTGGAACAGTGTTTATGAAGTTTTAGTTGTTGTTGTTGACCGTTTAATGAAACATGTTACATGTATTGGAATCTATCTAATGTACAACTAATAAATGTTCTGCATGTTAGTGATGTGTGAATTGCTTTTATTTTACAATTTACATGATGAGGTGGGTGGAACAGTAATATCAGTCCAACGGCAGAGTGCAATGGCGTAGCAAAAGTGTCACGGGCTGGCGTGGAAAGAACCCAAATGCAGGACAGCGAAGAAGGGGTTAACAAATAAATACTTTAATTAACAGAACAACATAAAACTCTGAACAAAGGAAAACCCACGAGGGTGTGTCTGACAAGACAAACTAAAATACAAACTAGAAACCAAAAACTTCCCTCAAGGGGGCAAAAACCAGAACTAAATGATAATAACCACAACTCACAATACAAGGACACTAAGAAAGGCAAGACAGGAACTCAGGGACCCGGCACGAGACACGAACAAGCACGTACACGTGAAACGCAATCGACGAACACAAGACAAAGAAACAAGAGGGTATATATAGGAAAGACAAACGAGGGATAACGAGCGAGGGCAGGTGTGAAACATAAGACACGGCAGGGAGACAATACAGGAAACGAGAGGGGCGGGGCCAATGACGAGACACTGGAGAGAACGCATATTATTGTCAAAAGGACAATAATATGTTTCTCTCGACACATAACCAAAGACTTTGTCATGGTTCTGCTACAGGACCAAGAAAAACATGACTAAATGAAGCAGAGCCATGACAGAAGCCCCCCCCTTTAATGAGCACCTCCAGGTGCTCACCAAGGGGTAGATGGACGAGACAAGACCGACTGGGTGACAGACAGAACAAGGCAAAACAAAGAAAACAAAATCAACGGTAGACAAGACAGAATAACATCAGGATTTGGGTGAGCCAACAAAAATAACAAACATGGGAGGGGGGGTGGGGCCAAACAAGGGCCCATAGGGGGCAGACCAAAAGGATTGGGGTGAATAGTCCTAGTCTCCGGCTGCGCTCGAGGGCGCGGAGTCCTGGGGGACTTAGGGCAAGTCCTGGGGGGGACAGTCTTTGACCCTGGGAGTTTCCCAGGGGTCGGCTTGGCTGCCGGCTTGGTACGCCTCGTCCGACTCCATGCCACCCGCTGGGTTCTATGTGGTTCGTGGATTCTGTCACAGGCTGGCGTGGAAAGAACCCAAATGCAGGACAGCGAAGAAGGGGTTAACAAATAAATACTTTAATTAACAGAACAACATAAAACTCTGAACAAAGGAAAACCCACGAGGGGGTGTCTGACAAGACAAACTAAAATACAAACTAAAAACCAAAAACTTCCCTCAAGGGGGCAAAAACCAGAACTAAATGATAATAACCACAACTCACAATACAGGGACACTAAGAAAGGCAAGACAGGAACTCAGGGACCCGGCACGAGACACGAACAAGCACGTACACGTGCACCGACATACTTTCACACCCTCCTACACCCCATCAAGATCCCTGCGTTCTGCAAACCAGCGGCGTCTTGTACTGCCTTCCCATAAGGGCAGTAAATTGCTTTCCCGCTCATTCTCATTCACAACTCCTTCTTGGTGGAACATTCTTCCTAATTCGGTCCGGTCAACCACATCTCTCACAACATTCAAAAAACTACTTAAAACCCACCTCTTCTGTGAATACTTGACAGACAGATGAAAAAAAAAAAAAACAGGTAGTGGTCTAGCTTTTGGTAAAACTAGTAACTTTGTATTGGCACCTATTGCACTATTGCTCCTGTATGACATATTGCTTATTGCTCCTTATACTCTTTGTAAGTTGCTTTGGATAAAAGCGTCTGCTAAATGACAATGTAAATGTAAATGTGAAATGCAATCCACGAACACAAGACAAAGAAACAAGAGGGTATATATAGGAAAGACAAACGAGGGATAACGAGCGAGGGCAGGTGTGAAACATAAGACATGGCAGGGAGACAATACAGGAAACGAGAGGGGCGGGGCCAATGACGAGACACTGGAGAGAACGCATATTATTGTCAAAAGGACAATAATATGTTTCTCTCCACACATAACCAAAGACTTTGTCATGGCTCTGCTACAGGATGAAGAAAAACATGACTAAATGAAGCAGAGCCATGACAAAAAGTTTCTGTGTGTTTAGTCTTAAACTCTTTAAAACTTCTACATTAACCCATTTTACATCGATTACCTTTCAATCGATGAAACCTCAATTCAAGATGAAACATATATTATGATCATGATTATAATTTACTTGAGAATATCCAAGTATTTTTCTCTATTATATTCATTCATTAGGAAGTGATACTTGCTTAGAGTATCACACCAGCTGTTAATCTCACAATCTCAAACTTGCCGGATTTATCATTAGGCAGTGGTTAAACGCCACTGGTTTTTAACAATGCTTGATATTGCTTTAAATAGTAATATAGCCCTTACATTATACTAACAATTAAATAACAACAAGAATAACAATAACGTACACCCCCATCTCTCATTAATTCTCACCTTCATCCTATTCCAGATGTTGATGATTTTCTTTATTTAGATGAACACGAATAAAGATTTGCAGAAAAATGTAGCATCTCTGTGATCCTAAAAGTAATCCAAATGACTCTAGTGTACTAACATATGTATTCTGTAGCAGCACAGGCATGAAAAAGATTTTAAACTTAGTGAAATTGCTGAAAAATATCACATTATCCACTCAAATCAAACATGGCAATATGGAGAAATTGTGATGTTATTGTGATTATTTAATTTTGATCATGCTTTTATTTAGTTTATGACATATAAAGGCCTTGTGTAAACTATTGTAAAGGATATTGTAAAATGTTATCAATATTTGTATATAACAAGTTTGTAAAATATGCTTCTGTAACTTCTCAGAATAAGCTAATTTTGACTACATAAATACATAATTTCCTCCCCATGGAATACACAGAGTCCAACAGGTACAACACATCTTTTGATTTCATGGAATATAAACCCCTCAACTAAAATTAGTGTACATGTCGAATAAACAAGATGATGATGATGGCATCGGCATACTATAGAAACTGGGAGATTACATTTACATTACATAAAATTTTTGGCCATCTACAGGATCCCATCCATTATACCGGGTGTTAAACATTGTTTTAAAATCCTTAATAATTGGGATTACAATGGAGTACTATTGGATGCTATAAAGTGCTATTAAGTAAAGCTTATAATTGTTTTTCATGAATAAAGATTCTTAGAAACTACATTTTAACTAACAGTCCAGAGCTGTATAATATAACATATTATATATCTCATGCTTTTGCAGCTTTGTAATTGAAAATATTCAGCTCCGGGTAAACCCATGTCGCCGTTTTAGACAGAACACCTGTTTTAATATAAGTCATTGGTGAGACAAGTGAGGTTTATGTGGTATTGACAGCCTGTCTCCTAATTGTCAACATGTTTAACTTTTGGTTGTACCTTCTTCTTTTGATGGTTAAGCAGCTTTTCTTTAAAATTTAAAAAAACACAAGCTCATGACTCTTCTGTTCACAATATTCACGCTGATATTTACCTAAAAACGTTTTCTTCAGATTCAACTGTATCACTAGCACTAAGTTCTAAGTCAGAAGATTTACATCACCGGATATAAACGCTACTCTAACTATGTCACTTTAAAACATTAAATCCATAATCCTGAAAACTGTCCTGTTGTATTGTCCCGAGCTGTTTTTTTTTCAAATCTTGTTTGTTTCGTCATTCTACGTTGCCTGTTGCTGCACTGACCAGTGTATAACTTAGCTACACCCTCGTTTGTGAAAGCAGAACGATTTCTCTTAACCTGCGAGGTTTTCTCTTAGCCGTTGTTGATGTTCAAATCACCAAAACAAACACACCCCTACCCCCATCTTTTGCTTTTGTCAGCGCTCGGCTCGGCTAATGTCCGTCCTGTGCACTGTGCACCTTACTGCTGATTGGCTACAAGGTTGTTTTGGTACTCGGCCCGACTCAGTTGTCTAAAGCGTAATTCGGAAATCGGTTACGCCTTTAGTATAAACTGTATACAAAAAGTATTGATAAGCCTTTTATTTTCCATTTTATTTAAATAAACCACAAAAATACTGAAACAGTATGTCTGAGTCATATTCCAAATACCTTTGTTAGCCGACTTTATAACTTATTCCTCTGAAATAAAAAATATCCATTTTAGAAACAGCTCCTTACATGATAAAGTACATTAAGCAGTTATACAGTTCTGTTATGCACATGCAAATATGAAACATAAATGTGGTGATCACATGCAAACTTTTTAAATATTACATAATAACAAATAAAATGGATCACTGCTTAATTTATCTGACCTAGCCAAATGAATTTCTTACACTGCCTTAGTAACACTGCTTAACATGGTCACTGGACTTAACACATATATCTTGTACCATTCAAAACAAATACAACCACAAACATCTATCAAATTACAAACCTCAATTACAATAAAATCCTAAACTATTTAAAGAGTTCATTCTGTTTGTAAAAGCCAACAAATTATGTTATAATTTTATAACATAATATAATAAATTTCTTAATGAATTAGCAAAAATGGTTTAAAAGCATCATGGCTAATCCCGATTCACATCAACTTTTCAGAATGCTGCGCAGCGGTTAACCAACGTGCCACGCTCCCGTTTTTCTAGGCGCATCGGCGGTTTTTTTATGTTGTTAGGTAACCACCAAAACGTCTCCGGTTACTGTCGTAACCTCAGTTCCCTGAGAAGCGGGAACGAGACATTGCGGAAGCTTCCGCATATGGGAACTCCTCCCTTCTCACCTCTCCTGAAGTCTTATTGGATAACGCCAGTGAAACTGGCCAATTGTCGCGCTCGCAACGGAATGTAATTACTGGCGACCAGACAGTATAAATACAGTGCACAGCGACAATACCTCAGAATCTGAGAAAGAACGCCTCCAAGGCTGACACGCGACGAACACGGCGGCTAGCGCAATGTCTCGTTCCCGCTTCTCAGGGAACCAAGGTTACGACAGTAACCGGAGACGTTCCCTATCGAGAGCGGTCTCTCGACATTGCGGAAGCTTCCGCATATGTGAACTGTATACAATCCCGCCGTGAGAGTAGCAATACAGCCGTAACCGACCGCATACACTCACCAGTGTTAAGCACACAGATTAACCAATCGCGAAGTCGCCTTGAAGAGCCCGCATCTGATTGGCTGAGACAGACCAATGAGCTGCAAGAACGGTCTTCTACAAAATTTGCATATCTCAGCCAAAGAAATGAGCGGGCTGCACTGAGACAGGGCAGACACCACAATAGTAAAAGTCAGCGCGGAAATCCGTGCAGATATAATGCAAGTCCAGTAACACCAAGCACAGAGTTAACAGTAACACGGTAAAAACTGCACAATATAGGAGATCAGCAACTAGGTAACATTGAGCTGTCCGTACTCACCGAGAGGACATGCGAGGCTAATGAGGATACATCCAGCCTGTAGAATCTGGCTAAGGTGTTCTGTGAAGACCAGCCAGCCGCACAACAGATGTCCTTAATAGAAACGCCTCTAGCCCAAGCCCACGAAGAGGCAACAGCCCTAGTTGAATGAGCCCTGACGCCGAAAGGGCAGGCCTGACCTTGACTCTCATACGCCAGGTTGATAGTGTCCACCACCCAGTGAGAAAGCCTCTGTTTAGAGACAGCCCGACCTTCAGTCCCCCCGCCGTAGCACACGAAGAGCTGATCAGACAGCCGAAACCCGGCCGTACGATCAATGTAAGCCCTCAAAGCCCTAACCGGACACACAGCCCTCTGAGCGTCAGCATCACACGAGGCAGACGACTTGGAAGACAAAGCGGGCAACGAAATAACCTGCTCTCTGAACGTGGTAGACAGGAACTTAGGCACATAACCCGCCTTCGGCCGTAGAGTGACGCTGCAGTTGCCGGCCCCAAAACGAATGAAATCCGCGCCGATAGAAAGCGCACATAAATCCCCAATGTGTTTTGCCGAAGCAAGAGCGAGAAGGAGAACGGCTTTAAGAGAGAGCTCCCTTATAGAAACAGCTTCCAACGTCTTGAACGGGGGCAGAGAGAGAGCCCTCAGCACCAGAGACAAATCCCACGGAGGTACTGAAGGAGATCGCGAGGGAAACAGCCTCCGAGCGCCTCTCAAAAATCTGACCACCAATGCATGCCTACCTATCGATTGCCCGTCAACCGGGGAACGAAACGAGGCGATAGCAGCCACATAAACCTTCAGCGTGGACGGGAGGCCACCATTATCCATCCTGTATTGTAGAAAGCGTAACACATCAGACACGAGACATGACACCGGGTCTATACCGCACTCAATACACCACTTCTTAAATACATCCCATTTCAGAGCATATAAGCGTCTAGTGGAAGGCGCCCGAGACTCCGCAATAGTGTCAAGCACTCTCTGAGGGAGGGGTTCTAAGACCCCTGAAACGGCCAGGCATGGAGGCTCCACAAATCCGGGTTGGGGTGCCAAATCGAGCCGTTCGCCTGAGATAACAGGTCGCCCCTGAGGGGAATCCGCCACGGAGAGGACACCAGTAACTCTCTCAGGTCCGGGAACCACGGCTGATTCGGCCAAAACGGAGCAACGAGGATCACAGACGCTCTCTCCTCCCTGATCTTGCACAGCACAAGGGTCAGAATCTTCACCGGAGGAAAAGCGTAAAGCCGGGCGTCCGGCCAGCGCGTCGTCAGTGCGTCCGTCTCCCTGGGGGAGCGCGGCATCGAGAAGAACAGCGGACAGTGTGCGTTCTCGCTCGTCGCGAACAGATCCACCTCCGCCTTCCCGAAGCGATCCCAGATCATCCGTACTGAGTCGGGGTGAAGTCTCCATTCCCCTTGGGAAAGACCTCCCCTCGAGAGCATATCCGCTCCTCAGTGAAAATGACCGGGGAACGAGGCGACGGCAGAGGACGGCGGCCCTGAGCCGGGTCGTCGTCGCCACCACCACGTGGCATGGGTGGGCCCACCAGCGGCCCTTTGGCGGCAGTGGGCCTCGACCCGAATAATCCTCGAGCAACGTTCCTGCGAGTCCTCAAGACACGCGCCGGCAGGTCAGCACAGTGCACGCAATCAGACTCTCTCCGAACGCCGCCTCAGCGTGGGCTAGGCCCAGGCAGGCGATGCAATGCTCGTGCGTATCCTGCGGGGCCATGGGACCCGCGCAAAGACAACAGAAGGTGGCCATCGGATGAAGAAGCTTCTGACGATATCAACGATGGCAGCGTGAAAGAGAAGATTCTGAGGTATTGTCGCTGTGCACTGTATTTATACTGTCTGGTCGCCAGTAATTACATTCGGTTGCGAGCGCGACAATTGGCCAGTTTCACTGGCGTTATCCAATAAGACTTCAGGAGAGGTGAGAAGGGAGGAGTTCCCATATGCGGAAGCTTCCGCAATGTCGAGAGACCGCTCTCGATAGGGAACAGCTGTCCTGTCAGTCAAGGATTATAGCGCGAGCGCTCTATTTGCTGTTAACTGTCATATATTATCAGAAACTTTAAAAAGGTACAAGCAGAAGGCTCCTGCCCTGACCTTGGTCGGTTAACCCGAGTCAGCCAACACAAGTTTCTCCTTCATCATTGCGGTCTACGGTCATTTCAAGCAACTGCAAAGTTCTGTCACTGCGTCGGAAAGCCCGCCTCTCCTTTCATTCGATTAGACAATGGGGGAAAAAGGCACGTGACGTCAAGCGATTTTCTTCTCAGAGTTGAGTTTTTTTCAACTTAAGAGCGCTCCGCTAAAAACGCGAGGCGCCCAAACACTCACTGCCAACTGAAAACAATTCAAAAGAAGCTGATCTGATTCTGTCTGATCAGCCCCTGACACGGTTAACCGAGCAAGGTCAGTCCAAGCGCCCTCTGCTTGTACCTTTCTTTCTGATAATAGAGCTTGTGAATCCACATCACACCGTGTTGAATGTTGCGCCATCTTAGGAGCATTGCTGCGAGTGCATTCAATGCAGTGTTTTGTTTTTCTTGTTTGATTAGGAAATATAACTATGGTAGGTCGGTCTACCTGTGTTAAAAACTGCAATAGCATTACGCAGAGTTGTTCAAGAAAAACCCATATGGTTCTTTCACTTTTGATTTCTCCATATATCAAACAAAACAAGTAACGGTACAAAGCAATAATAGCAGTGGATTATTATCCTTCCTAGATGATGGCGCCACTGCAACATGCAACATAGGGCGTGACGTCAGCTTCACATTCTATATATGATAGTTAACAGCAACTATTCTGTTGTTAAAGCCACAATATGGAATAATTTTGTTATGAAATATCCAAAAATCACTTGCACAGTGTGATATATTTCATGCAGTTGTGTACTTACATTATCCCAAATGTTCCCAAGAATGTGCCAATCCAGAGAAATTCCTATTTAAAATAATGGCCCGTCCCTTGTCTCTGTCGCATATCAGTGACTTCATATCTGCTGCTCCGCACTACCCTCAGTTTCCGGTTGTAGAAACTACGGCAACACGCAAATGCGGAAGTGGTTATACAGCATGTGGGAAGCAGCAACTGTTGTTCTGTTATTATGGATCACGATTACTCTTTGGCGAGTAAAGGAAACCTAAAAAAGTGTAAACGTAGGCCAAACGAGGCAAGCAGGCTTATGGACAAATGAAGAAATAAAACAAGGATTAATATCAGCGTGGCGTTTTCTAAATGGAGAGAGCTTCGCGAACCAACTTTGACTCGACAGAGACTCTGCTCTCGCATGTGTTTTAATAGACAGGTAAGCACTTTTTTTTATTGTACACAAAATACTCATGCACAGATTATTTGAATAGTTATGAATGCAGTCACCCTATGAAATACAGTATATGTCGCACAAAAATATATAGCCAATAACGTTACTTGTAAATGCTGTGGGTTCGTTCAAATTTACTTTTTAAACGACGACTGTATGACTGTTTTAAACACGTAAAACTGTGTAGCATTACGCTACCAAATCAATGGACAAAGTCCAATATCAGTCGCGGGCTAACGTAGCATTACATTCCACCTTTCTTGCAAGCTAATTCATTACGATGACATAAAATAAAATTCATTCATTACCTCGTCCGTGAACATGATGGGCGATCTCCATACGCCTCTGGATGGTGAAAACGGCATGTCCCATAATTCCACTCTCCTACATAACGTCATTTAGCTTCACCTTGTGTTGTTGTTTCGAAAGTGCGCCATCTAGCGGTCCAAATATTCCATATTGTGGCTTTAAGTGGTGACGTAAGGAATACCGTTTCTGGGTCCAAGCATCTATTCATTTCAAGCAGGGCTACAGCTTAAACAGCTGTTAATGAGCACTGTTTACACACATTGCATATTTAAGCGGAGCATTTATTAACTCACAGTATACACTACAGTCTCCAGGCTTACGTGATCTCCGACATCAATATTTGAATAAATTATGAAAAATTTATCACTGACTGGCCATGTGAGATATCGTTACAAAGATAAAGGTTAGGATCGTGGTTTTCCGATAGTTTTACAGCTCGCCATGAGCGTACATTAGCATTTTTTGTTGTTTGCCTATAGCATCTTATTGAGCGTTTGGACCCGGAAACAGTATATGACCTTCACATCAGACTAAACAATCGAATAATCCTTGACTGACAGGACAGCTGTTTCGGTGGTTACCTAGCAACATAAAAAAATGCTGTGCACGGCGCGCCTCGCGTTTTCGAACATGACAAGCGTGTTCTATGTGATCGCCCGCATACACCGTATGTAAAGCATTGCTCAGTCAAGTATTTAATTCTGTCAAAGATTCAGCAGTCATAAGTCTAACAATCTTATATTATTACAAATTCACATTTGACACAAAAGCTTAACATTCATGTCCACATTTTGAATGTTCCTCCGAAAGATTCTGGCAGACTTGTAAACTACTTATTCATACTAGAGCAATATTCCTCTATTCATGTATTAATATGCAGGGGGTTCCGTGATGTAGATGAACTAAAGATGAGATTTGCTCACTTTGGCAGAAATTGGAAGGTTTTTCTCTTCATGAACAGAGTCTGCAAAATCAGAAAACAAATTTCAATGAAGCTTATTTTTTGCAAGCTTGAAGAATGAATTAATGGCTAATCACTCACGCCTTGATAATTCATCAGTCATGCGACACTGTGGTTTCATGTGGTCTCCAAATGATGTGTTTAGAAACTGATGTTTGAGCCACATTGCACGGTCATCCTCAAAAGATTTTCTCTGTACGAAAAGAAACGATCAGCAGTATAGGTCAAATGAAGAGCTTGCACATTATTACAAAGTCCATAATAAATAATAAATAGTCGGAACCTCATGACCCAATCTGATGGCAGCCTCTGTGAAATTTCTTCTTTCCATTTCAAAGTTTTTCTTCTGTTCCGCAAAACCTCTCCATTCTTCTTTTAAGCGTTCCTTCTCTTCCAGCATGTAGCAATCGTTCAGCACGGCCCCAGTCTCCTCATCGCAGGGTGTGTTAAGCTGTTGCTGTGAAAAGCAAAGCAATGTGCATGTTCTTTTGTTGTTAAAGCACATCTTGTCTTAGCACTGACCCATGTTTCCTGAGCCATTCTGTTCAAATATTCACTGTGAGAAGTTGATATCTTCTTAAGTCTTTGAAGCAGCACTTAAAATATTGGTTTCAACTCACGTTGCTTTCAATTGAAAATTCTCTCTATTTGTTTTTTGCACATGTATTTTTTATGTAGACATTGAGAAACACAGACACAAAGAAACTAAATGAAATGTGTGCCTTTCCTTACCTGCAGAAGTTGCTGTTGAGTCTGAATAAATTCTTTGCACTGCTGAATTTCTAGTCTAAGCTTTTCTGTTTCCTCATCATGGACTTGTTTGGAGATCATCTCTTCATTGTCATCAGCTTGCACTATAGACGCTGATATAAACAAAATTATATAATACAAAAGAAAAACTGAGTTTTTCTGTGGTTGTCTTTCATCAGACACTCGATTTCTGAGTGTATTTTTGTATGCAATTTTCAAAAAATTTGTTTAATATGGGCGTGACTAGCCTCTCTATACCTTGGTTGTCCAATTTCTCAACATGATGTTTTAATTTCCTCCACTGCTGACGAATGCTATTGGTGAGTTTCTCTCGGGCATGATCACACGACATCCCGGGAAGTTCTTTAAACGAGTTCTCCTCATCATCTGAATTTGTTTGCTTGAGAGAGTTTAGAAAGACATGCACAAAAATATATCATAGACCTTCTCTTTACAGGTAGAATAAAAAAAACACTGTACACCATACGGGAAACTGAAAATTGTGTAGTATACCATGAATATACAATTTATAGGCCCGGTTTCACAGACAAGGCTTAGCCTAAACCAGGACTATGCCTTAGTTCATTTAGGCTATTTAAGTCACTTTTATTTAAATGCCGTAGAAAAAAAACATTACTGATGTGCATCTTGGAACAAAACAATGACACTGACATATTTTAAGATATGTCAGAGCAAGTTATTTTCAGTTAAGATTGCTCAAAATTCATTTTAGTCTGGGAGTAGTCTTAAGCCTTGTCTGTGAAACCGGGGCATACTGTTTAATGTGAACCATGTCATACAGAAGTCTAACCTGATCTACATGATTGCTCTGTTTCTCTTCTTTTTTGCAAATGTTCTTTGAATTTAAAACCGCCATCATCTCACGTTTCATCTGTTGTAGCACTTTCTTCAGCTCCATGTTTTCCATCATAAGCTCCCTTTGCCGATTATCAAATTCGTTGAGAAGAGTTTTGTACATCTCTCCCTCATGTCTAAAAACACAAAGATTGACAGAAGCAAAATTTTGGTTTATACATCTTATTTTATATTACAGAGAAAATACACTCACCTAAAGGATTATTAGGAACACCATACTAATACGGTGTTTGACCCCCTTTCGCCTTCAGAACTGCCTTAATTCTACGTGGCATTGATTCAACAAGGTGCTGAAAGCATTCTTTAGAAATGTTGGCCCATATTGATAGGATAGCATCTTGCAGTTGATGGAGATTTGTGGGATGCACATCCAGGGCACGAAGCTCCCGTTCCACCACATCCCAAAGATGTTCTATCGGGTTGAGATCTGGTGACTGTGGGGGCCATTCTAGTACAGTGAACTCATTGTCATGTTCAAGAAACCAATTTGAAATGATTCGAGCTTTGTGACATGGTGCATTATCCTGCTGGAAGTAGCCATTAGAGGATGGGTACATGGTGGTCATAAAGGGATGGACATGGTCAGAAACAATGCTCAGGTAGGCCGTGGCATTTAAACGATGCCCAATTGGCACTAAGGGGCCTAAAGTGTGCCAAGAAAACATCCCCCACACCATTACACCACCACCACCAGCCTGCACAGTGGTAACAAGGCATGATGGATCCATGTTCTCATTCTGTTTACGCCAAATTCTGACTCTACCATTTGAATGTCTCAACAGAAATCGAGACTCATCAGACCAGGCAACATTTTTCCAGTCTTCAACTGTCCAATTTTGGTGAGCTCGTGCAAATTGTAGCCTCTTTTTCCTATTTGTAGTGGAGATGAGTGGTACCCGGTGGGGTCTTCTGCTGTTGTAGCCCATCTGCCTCAAGGTTGTGCGTGTTGTGGCTTCACAAATGCTTTGCTGCATACCTCGGTTGTAACGAGTGGTTATTTCAGTCAAAGTTGCTCTTCTATCAGCTTGAATCAGTCGGCCCATTCTCCTCTGACCTCTAGCATCAACAAGGCATTTTCGCCCACAGGACTGCCGCATACTGGATGTTTTTCCCTTTTCACACCATTCTTTGTAAACCCTAGAAATGGTTGTGCGTGAAAATCCCAGTAACTGAGCAGATTGTGAAATACTCAGACCGGCCCGTCTGGCACCAACAACCATGCCACGCTCAAAATTGCTTAAATCACCTTTCTTTCCCATTCTGACATTCAGTTTGGAGTTCAGGAGATTGTCTTGACCAGGACCACACCCCTAAATGCATTGAAGCAACTGCCATGTGATTGGTTGATTAGATAATTGCATTAATGAGAAATTGAACAGGTGTTCCTAATAATCCTTTAGGTGAGTGTATGTTAATAACAATATAACAATTTCAGAAGATTGTTACTAATAAAGTGACTAAAGAAACTGAAATGCAACCCGTCAAGAATCCATTTTCTAAAAAAATCCATAGAACACATTTTCTATTAATTTTACTTATTAGTTTATAACAATAAACAAATCAAACCAGCAAATGCTGTCCTTATGTTCTAAAAATCTAAAAAGGACTCTCTTGCCTAGCTTCAGTTTTTCCAGTTTTCCAAAGACACCTTCTCCCGTCCGGCCTTCCAACATAATTCAAAACTTCCATTCCTGAAAGAGAGTACACACATAAACATACTGAATACAATTATATGTAACTTTCTGAAACAATCGTCTTAAGACAACTTTAAAATGATGAAGTGAATTCTCATCTGGCACTAGGCAGCTCAATAGGGTTTGTAACAAACCTTTTCTCACGTTATTTAAAATGTTTAGGTCAAATATATTACCATGTTTATCTTTTCTGGCAATGAGTAGCTGATTGAGACGTTCCTTGACTTTGCTGTACTCCCTTTCCCTTCTCTTAATATCATGGCTGTATTGTGTGGCACGGCTCGCAATGATGCCCTGCAGCCTTTGTACCTGTTAAAAGTTCAAAGCATATTTGATCGCAGCATTAACTGTAGTTACAGCTTTCATGTAGCTCAGTGGTTAGAGCATGGCGCTAGCAACGCCAAGGTCATGGGTTCGATCCCAGGGATTGCACATGCTTAGAAATCAAATGTATAGTATAATGCAATGTAAGTCGCTTTGGATAAAAGTGTCTGCCAAATGCATAAATGTAAATGTATGTAATAAAACTGTACATGATGCCCTATACTGTATATCAATTTTGTATACTGTACCTCTTCTTTTGCATCCTTTAGGCAGTTTTGCAAAGTCTTCATATTTGTTTCCAGTTGTCGTTCTCTTTCATGCAACCGCATGTTTTCCTTTTTCGAAAGTTCAAGCTGGTCCTACAAAACATTGAAGATTTACCATGTAATATTCAGAATGCCAAAAATGTACAGTATTTATAAAAAATATATACAGAGTATGTACTACCTTTAGTCTAGAGTTGGTGAGATGTTGGTAATGGAGGTCACTGCTGGACTTTAGTTGATCCACCTCCAGATCCTCCATCATTCCAACAGTTTGACGGTGCAGCTGCAGTAGGTCATATATGTTATTTAAGGCAACCACGGCATCCACATCACGGATGCCATCCTGGTTACGGAAAATCGGTGGGAAGCCCAGTGATGACAATTCCTGTGAATGCAAAGAGTCTTTTGTTGCACAACTTGTGCCATTTTAAATGGAGATTAAATATTCTTAAATAACAAGAAATAAAAAAATAGATTAAATAAAAGATAATAAAAACATGTCAACAGATTTGTGTAAATTTTTACAGTTAAAACGTAGTCAACCATTCTGGTTTTTGGAGCACATACCTGATTGATGTAAAGAATGCACTCTGAGATATTCTCCACTGTGCAGAAGCTGCCTGTGACATTAAAAGAATTTTGAGGAGGCATCACAGATGGAGTGTACAGCCGTGAAGGAGACATTCTTGAAAGTATCTTGGCCTAAATTGTCTGAAAAAGACCTGAAATGACAGACATAAACTAACTCAGTTGTTGTCACTCATGATCATGAATATTGCACACCTGTTGTAAGAGCACAAAGATTTTTACAAGGTTACATTTGCGCCTGAGGTTCTGGTTCACAGCGAACGCTAACCTAAATGAGGTTAGTAGGGGAATTTATCCTCAAAATAACCTAATCTTTCTCTTCTCCCATGAGACTTTAGTTATGTGGAGCACAAGAGAAAAATCTATGTAACTTACTCCTGTATATCGTCCTTGTGACTTGTAAAATATTTCATATGTTATGACTTTGAAAAGATTATTCACAAACATAATGAATAAAAAGAAAAACAAAAGATTTGTTCACAATGATGAACTTCATGTCATTCCGAACCCATTATCTGCAATTTACAGTAAACACGAGTTCTAAGTGCAAAAAATCCACGGCAGCCATATGTTTGCTTTGTGTGACTAAGCGGCTGAAATTTAAGACCCGAGAGTCAATGACATTTGATGATGTCACTCACATCCAACTTGACATGATGTGTAGGATAGCACATTTAATTTGAAAGCTGCGAAGGGGGACAAGATTTAAAATATTTTTCTCATACATAGCCACAGTCTTTAGAAGATTCGGAAATATAATTTAGTAAAACGCACGTCGTATTAGCGACTTATACTGTAGGCTACAGATGGAGCTTTTTGAATTAATGGGTCACATTGTTGTTGAAGAAAACTGCTGCTTGAAGACTCCAATATTACTCTAGTTCTCCAATATTTTCTATAGTGTTCCACAAAAAAATCATGAACAATGACATTAACTCAATAAAACAAAATGTATAGTGAGGGTGTAGAGCAAACAGGAAATAGATCATTATTTGCGTGCAACAAAATTTTTAAATATAGGCTACATGATCGCGTGAGAATGTAAACAAATAATGCATTAATTCACGTGTGCAGCTAATATACCAATAACAATACACGATATTGTTATTTCATGAGAAACTTGAAAACAATACAGTATAATACAATACTATAACGTTACACCTGCAGACGATCAGATGGAACTAGGTTAAGGTGACTGCAAGGA
Organism: Triplophysa rosa; assembly: GCF_024868665.1. Classification (NCBI taxonomy): domain Eukaryota; kingdom Metazoa; phylum Chordata; class Actinopteri; order Cypriniformes; family Nemacheilidae; genus Triplophysa; species Triplophysa rosa. The sequence goes on from NC_079914.1 coordinate 7,232,562, forward strand.
TCTCTGTCCAGATAGTGCGACATTAAAACGACATGCACATCTGTACCGTTTAGATAAATGAACACTACTCGGTTATCCTGGATAATGGATTACGATTTCACTTGACACACTAGCCTATAACTTGTAAACGACCAGCGGTTCACTTACTGCGTCTCTTTTGGCGTTTAAGATCACCTGTGAGGTTTAAAGGTCTCATTTCCCGACACTCAGCAGCACGGATTGACACGTTTTCCCGGTAAATTTGCGTAATATTATTATTGCACGTTGCTACATTGATGCAGAAGCGTTGTGCTCTTCGGCTCTACTCAACCTTGAAGACAGGCACAAGCAAATGCGTTGCCAGGCAACGAATACGAGGGCGTGTCATTGGCTGCCTCTTTTGTGCATTCACGCAGCCCTTCAGAATATCCACCAATAGGCTTTGTCGCAGTCATTGCAGGTGCAAGAACAAAAATACAGAAACATACTTGTGATCAACTAATAAAAATGTAGTTTATGATGTTACCACGTCTCTAAATTTATTAAGCACATCAGACAAATTTATTTCAGTATGCCTTACATTGTCAGATAGTGAAGGATACAGTAATGGTAGAAAATGTTGCTCTAATAATACATTTTCACTTTTTACAATTTGAGTATATTTAATCTATTTTAATTATTAATTTATTGTGTTTTCTAAAGCAAAAAGTGCGGCACAATTATTTTATATTTTTTAAATCCTGACAAAACATGCAAGACAGCACATGACATTTTCTTCCAAATCCATGTCCACCTAATACATAATACAACAACAGCAGCAATATTTCAGAGGAGCATAAATAAAATATGTTTGGAATGTAATACCTAACATATACATCAACAGTGAGTAAACATGTGCATATGTACGACTTTAACATATAATTTAATTGCTAACAGGAACAGGAAGACCCAGTGCCTCATCCTCCCGAAACAGAGGATCTGCTGAGCTCCTTTTGGCCTCTAGCCACCAGGTCGTCATTTCACCTTTACCCTGAAAAATAAAGTGTTACAATCAGTAAATCTCATTCTGTGTGTCTTAACACAATACTATGAAGAACCATGTCTAAAGGCTAGTGAGGTGAAATAGATGGGGGTGAGCATTCGATTGTGAATAATGAACAGACATCAATTAAGCGAAGTCACAAAAGCCAGCTGAGACCGGGCTCTAATTGAGACACTGCACAGCTGAGCTGAAGTCTTCTGTTCGGTCTCTTGACACTGGTCTGTATTCCCTTGTGATATTTGCCATCTTCTTAGAAACAAAAAGATCAATAACAGACCCTTTCTCTTAGAGGGACCTAAAATACTAATGTGCAAAATAATTAGTTTGATTAAATATTTCTCCTTAAGGCAATTACTTATGCAAATCTGTTTTTTATATAGTTTATGTATGTTATGTTAATGTGAGTGCCACAATATATTAAATTGTGGATTTTTGGCAAGGGCTTGCTATGTGGTTTCTAAGGTGTGATGTGGTTTTGTGTGGTTGCTAGTCCATTGATAGATGGTTGCTGAATGGTTGCTTGCTGACCCACGTCAGTCTCATTGACATTATGGTCCTAAAATATGGCTTAAGTCACTCCTTTAATGTAAGTCTTCAAGATTTTTCTTGTTTTATCATTCACAAAGTGAAAATTACAAGTTAGATTAGGAGTTTGTTAATAAAATAAAATTAAATGAATAAATATTAAAGTATTTATATAATAGTGAAGTTTATATTACGTTTATACGATGAGTTTGATTCCAAAATGAGATAACTGTTTTTAAAAAAAATCAAAAATCATGTTTTTTTATTGTGCATTCCAATTAATATCAATCAAACTGCAGGTGGTTTGTTTTGATTTAAGCCGTAATGACTCAAAAAATACAGCTAACTAACACAATAAAAACATGATAACATAATAAAAAAGTTATCTCATTTTGGAACCAAACTCTTCATATATGTATTAAATACAAAGTATTTATTAAATAGTTTTTAAAGTAAAAGTAGCTGTAGAAGTATGTATACCAATAATAAATACAAATATATATATACAGTATATATAAAACAACAATATATTTTAAATATATTTTAACACTTTGCTGTTTATCTGTTTTCTAACACAAATTTTCAGCACATGAATCATGATGTCAAGCCGGAATGCAGAGTTTATGAGGATAGGTCAGTTATCCATGGCAACCATGGTGAGTAACCTAAAATATTTTGCCTTGCTGCATTTACAACAGTCAAACAATGGCAAAAAATTAACGCAGTGGGTGTCTACTTTGCAATTCTTGTGCCCACATGAGGTCTACTGTATATAAACAAATAACCATCTCACCTTCACATTGAGAGACCCACGGCACACTAGAACGTATCCTCCAAGTTTGTTTAGTAAATCTGCTGTCAAGCCACTGCATTGGATCTTTAAATCTGGAAATAATACATATTTATACTATATAAGAGTAGTAAATGAGAAAGGGTTGAATTACTTCACGGCCAATAAAACCACACTCAATGACAAATATTTACAAGATTTCTTTCTGCGGAAGTATCAGACAGAATCAGTTAATAATTGCTACTGTGTAAACAGCTACTTGCTCAAATACCTTCGCTGGTGGACTCCATACGAGACGCTGTGTTTACAGTATCGCCAAATAAGCAGTATCGAGGCATTTTGGTACCAACCACCCCAGCCACTACAGGGCCTGTGTAAGAAAAGTTTCAGGCTGAATACATGCCAGTTTACAAAAAAATTGTAGAATGAGTAAATTTAGTCAGATTCTTCATTTTGAATGAAACCATTGGTTCTAACATTGTATTGTCGAACACAATAAACAAGAGTTTTAATCATTAGTTCTTTTTATTCTTTTTATTTATTAGTTCTTCATTACTGTCAGTCATACTGACCTGAATGGATGCCAGCTCGTATCTTCAGCTGTGTGGTGGGCTTGTGTGGGATTTTAAACTCATGACAAACACTGATCAGATCCAAAGCCATGCTGGCGATTTCCCCAGCGTGATTGATCCCATTCTCATTTGGTACCCCCGAGACCACCATATCTGAGGAGGATTTTCAGTGAATTTCATTTAGTAAGTTCAGCTTACTAGAATGTTTGGGTTATAAAAAAGCAGGACCACCGAAACGTACACGCATCTCCAATGGTTTCCACTTTGTAAACATCATAGTTGTCAATGATGTCATCGAAAGTGGTGTAGAGTTTGTTGAGGAAATCCACGACCTGGTGGGGGGTGCTCGAGCCAGAAAGCTGAGTGAAGCCCACTATGTCACTGGTCAATACAAACAAACAAAACGATTTTTTCTGTTAATAGAATTGGTGTGTGCTTCTTAGTTTTTCAATAGTTAAAGCCAAATTCAACGATTTTTATTTTATACTTAGTACCTAAAATAAACAGTTGCATTGGAGTAACTCTGCGCTTCTGCTGTGCGCCCCTGACGAAGGTCATCAGCTACTGGTTTTGGTAACATGCCTAAAACAAATAAAAAGGCTATACTGTTTTTTTAACTTTGACAACGTCTATCCAAATTCACTTTCATTGTTTAAAAAAAATTGGCATGCTGGAAACTAATAGTCAAAGCACAACAGAACAGAAAACAGCCTGAAATGCTTTAAGTGTCCAGTAGGTGGAAGCATTAGTATAACGATTCATAGCTACAGGGTGTTCACAGCACTATCAATTGTATACTAGCATACTACTCTTACTATTTCTAATGTTTGTTAATAGTGCATGATATGCAAATTAAACAAAGCAAAACAAAGCACTCAATAATGCTGTCCTATAATGCAAACGGCTTTATTACATCTTGATTAACCTTTTTTAATAGGGTCATGTGACAAAAATGTATTGAACATTTATTATTGCATATTACAGTAATTGCTGTTGTATATTAACTATTATTGGAGTTTTACATTCTATTTAAAAAATAGTAGGCATGTTGAATGTATGGTATACTGAACCAAATTTTTTTGTGTATTTTAAAATGTATTCTTGTAATGTTCAACACTTCATACTGTAAAGCAAACGGTCTGTCTTTTGCTTCTCCTGAAGAAGATCTTGAGTTCTCTCAGCTACAATGGTTTCCAAATGTTTACTGTACTTCTCCATCTAGAATAAAATAACCAACACTGTTAAATGAATGAAACCATGAACTGGAACTCAGAAAGTCAGACTAGACATAATACATACCAGATTCATCATCATATCCACGGGGCTGACCTTGTGCGGGTTCATTTTATTAAGAATCTTTTTCACCTGCTCGAATGTGGGCCTCATGGTGATGTTGTGGGACCAGCATCTTTTGATAAGCTGTGTAGGATTGAAGCAACATACAGTACATAGTGTCTAAACTAAATATCTGATAATATAATTTATGATACTGTTTTTAATAAATTGTTTTATAGAAATGGCAACATTGCTAAAAATATGCTTTTAGGGGGAAACTGTGCTTTCTGAATACAGAATAAATGTAAAAACTGACCTTAGTGGTGAACAATTTTAAATGTTATTTACACAACAGAGCCTATTCAATAAATTATAGATAAATATTTTTTTTTAAATTTAATATAAAGTACTAATATAATATAATAAAATAATTTTGCAGTAGATGAAACTAAATGATCAATATCAATGCTTGGGTCTCATTGGGTTACCCACCGCAAAAGGAAATGTGCTTAAGTAAATACAATTCAAGAGCCATCCATCAATTTCATAGACACAAACCTCACAGTAATCGTCTGGATCTGGGCAATCATTGTCTGATTTCCCGGCCTTCAGTTTGGGAAGTGATGGACGCCACATTACATCAAGCTTGACCGAATCCACTTGTTCCTGCCAATAATTGCACTTCTTATCACCTCAAATATAAAAAAGTACAGAAAAATATTGTTTTCCGGGTCCTTGTATACTTACTGAAATGAGGTCAGTGCGAGTGGCGATCTCGACCAAGATAATGGAGTAGCTTGAGATGGGATGGTAAAGACAAATATTTATTTCTAGCTTCCGAGAGATTGAACAAGATGAAAATAAATGCTTTACGAGTTTATAAAGTTTGTAAAGCTCTTCCAACCTGTACACATCAGCTGCAGCTGTGCAACTAGAGCTGATCCGCAGCAGAACTTCAGGGGCGCAGTAAATGCGATAGACATTCTGATAGGTGAAATTGGTGCTCATCTCCACAAAATCCTCCTTTCTGTAGGCCATTAGCCTATAATCTGGGAACAAATGTGACTGTTCATAATAAATCTTTTACATATTATGTAGAGATTTACCTCAGACACCATAAACCCACTTGTTACATACCTGAAATTTTGCAGACCCACCGGTCATCGATGACACAGTTACGTGACTGAAGACGGCCGTGGAACATTTTGTGCTGGTGGAGGTAAGCCATCCCACGTGCAATGTCGGTCGCAAAAGACAACCTGTTAAGGCAAGATACAGTATGAAGATTTTGTGGTGCTTCTTAAAAGCTTTTCCAGGTTTCCTTAAAATAAATTTACCGAAACCCCCAGTTGATGGGGACGTCCTCATTCAACAACACATCTGCCAAGCTTCCCTTTGGACAGTATTCAGTGATGATGCTCACGAAGGGAACTTCAATGCAGCCTCCAAAGAACTTGGAGAGGTTTGGGTGGTCCAGCTCCCTGGTTAAGACATACAGTCACAGGCTGGGTAAAATCTGACCACATTTTTCAAAGCCAAATTATTTCCTTTTTTGTACTTAATTTGCAATAAACCAACATAGCAACATGTTCCAGTAAACCAACTCCATGTAGTTAGAGTACAGTTACTCACCTGACCTCTTTCACCTCTTTTCTGATTGTTTTGGTCAGAGTGAAATGTTTCTTTCGTATGTGCTTCACAGCCACAGTCTTTCCATCACTGCAGAAAAAACGGACATACTGTAAGTTTAACCAAGATGTGATGGAAATTACAGGGAAACACTCACTAGATGCCAGCCTGAATGAATCGTGGTTTGAAATTGGTGTTCGCTCCGGTGCAGATTATTACATCTGTAACTGTGCTCACAGTGGAGTTTCTCTTCCCTGTCTGAAGGCTTGTGGTGCTGCAAAACCCATTGTAGCACACCTTACCTGTAAAGGTCAATGTACAATAAGGGTTTAATAAAAACATTCAGCTAAAATCGAAGTGGCCGCAAAACTGTAGAACTGTAGAAGTTTGCTGCTCTTTGCAACCACAGTAAGTTTACATACTGAATAAGAAAATCAAGTAAACCCAGTAAACTGAGTAGAAATACGAACATACACAACACAACATAACATGAGTACTTTTAAAGGGACTGGTTGAGTCTAAAACTTACCAAACACAATATTATTGTAGTTGATGATCCAGCTCTCATCCCAAAACATTTTCTGTTTTTGGTATTGCAGCCACTAGGAAAAGAATATAATTGAACAAATTAATAATGGCAAAATATTTTTCAATATATCCATATAGTTTGCACTATTCATATATATTGACAAAATATCAAAACAACATGATTAATGATATCATGTAAATATTACACATTACACATGATAATATTGTAAAATAATTTAGTTCCCATTTAAAACGTTGTTATAATCTCTCCACCTCACTCATATTTAGAGTGTGATCAATAAACAAAAACAAAACAAAACCGAAGATGAATTTAACTGATAGCATTTTTATTTAAGACAATATTGTGATATTCATGTGAATAATCAGAAATCTTTTGCTTAAGATATAATGTAAAAATTTGTGACAGCACTAGTTTGCACTTTTTTATACACTTTGCTTTTATTAAACTTTCTAATATACTGAATGAATTAACCAGCTTATTACATTTCCTTGCGGTGTTGCAGCTGGTTGTCAGGGTGTTGCTAGGCAGTTGCTAAAAGGCTCTATTGTCTCTTAAAATAACAAATATCAGTTGAGTTTTCGTCACCTTGGAATTATACGGTTCTATCTGACATTTTCAAAACTGAGTTATTCACATATTCTTATTCTGTGACAACTTGTTTACATTATGCGATGTTTTTTCTTTACATTGTGTATTTGGGACTTTTCTAGAAAACAACAAGGTTTTATCTACAGAGTCAAATGGACTGCAAAAACTTTGAAGCTTGTAATCACAAAACTGCTCAGAACGCAGATAGAACCTTAAAATTCCAAGGCGATGTACTGTGCAGCTATCCTCACCACCAGCGTTAAGATGAACCCACTGCAGAACAATACGACAGGAAGCCCGATGGCCACTTTAATAGACGTAGCCATAGGACAAACCCCACAGTCGGCAGGACACGTTAGACAGTTCTCCTCCAGTTCACACGTATCATCTCCACACACTTTGAAACAACATATATGGAACAAAAACAGCGCTGTACAAATAAAATTTACACCAGCATGCACACAACTGAAAGTACAAGATTACCTCAGCAAACAATATGCTCAGCCAAGAGAAATTTTGTTTCAGGAAAACATGAATTATTTCCTGGATTAGCATTAGAATATGTCAACAACCTTATTTGATCCGACAATTTCATGTACACATTTACCGCAGGTATATTTTACACATCACATCTACATCCTTGTACTGATGGTTTAAAGATATCTGTAAATTGTCTTTATACAGTAAACTACTCACCTTGTGCACTCACTACTAACACTTTGGACTCTAGTGCAGCGTGCATCTGTCCCACTTTGATGTGAGCGATGACAGATGTTACTCCTAGATGGACAAGCACCACCTGTGTATAAAGATTTATAATCAGCATAATAAATAATCAGCTTTATTTAATTTGAAAAATAAACATTTTATCAGTGTGTTTACTGGGAATCAACCCCATGATGCTTGTTCTGCTAACACAATGTACCAATTGAGCGACATGAAGCTATGAACTCTATCATAACTCAACAAGTTATTATTTTAGGGGGTTTTTTCTAGATTTTTTGCTTCTATTTCGTTTTTTACTGTGCAGTTGCTAGGGCAGTTTGGGTGGTTGCTAGGTTGTCACTTACTGACCCAAGTCATAAGATGCTACCCTGTCTATAGAAGTCCCTATATCTGGAAGACTTTGGCCACTTTTGTAACATGAAATAAATTCGATGTAAAGTTTTTACTTAGTTTTATTATCCACCATGTCGCATCCAATAGCACACCTCTTCTCAACAAGATACTACAAACTATTTAGAACAAACTTTAACTCTAAGTATGATCAAAAATAAAGGGACACTTGTCATAACATGCACCACGCTTTCTGAAGTGAAACAAGAATTGTACTACATTGCTTTAATTTAACCTTTGAAGTCCAAAGGTATTGACTCATCTTGCCAGCTTTAGATACTGTGTGAGTAACAATTTCACCATCGTCTGGAATCCAGGGGCCACATATCCCTCCTCCTCTCTAAAACAGAAAAATACAATCAATGGACTGTTACAAAGGCAACAGGTTGTATGCTGTGAAGCAATCAGGGCTAATATAGACTGTCAAACATCATGCACAAATTATAATAATAGGTTTTCACACTGTACAATTACTAAAACCAGTTTAAGTAGAACCTTGACTAAGTGCTCATCAAGGCTGGCCCACTTCCTTTTGATGAGCTTGTGTCCTTTCCACGCACACACACACTAGTGCAGGTCTTAAATAAAGCGTATAAAAACCTATTGTATAATAGGTTAATAGGAATATAATAATAATAATATAATAGGAATATAATAAGAATATTTTTTAATATTTTTTATATAATATAAACAATAAATATGATCAAATATAAATATAATACTCCAGAATGTAATATTTTATTATCTTAATTTTATTTTATTTGTTCTTATTTTAATCTAGAAAATGCCTCAAAGGGAGCAATTTTGCTCACAAAGTAAACCCACACCCATTTAACTAATGATTACAATCCATTGTAATACCAAAAATAATTACCTTTGACTAACCCTAACACAACCCTTAAAGGAAAACGTTTATATTTTAGAATGTTTTTATTACTTATAAGCCACTTTCTCATTTGAAGATACGACATTACATTAGGTTTAAAGGGATAGTTCACCCAAAAATAAAATTCTGTCATCATTTACTCGCCCTCGGGTTGTTCCAAACCTGTATAAATTTATTTGTCCTGCTGAACACAAAGAACGATATTTGGAAGAATGTTAGCAATTTTCAGTTCTCGGACATCATTGACTACCATAGTAGAACAAAAAATTGAATTTAATATTAAATATATTTAAAAAAAATATTTAAAATGTAATAAAATTTAAAAATATGTATTTTTTGTTCTGTTGAACACATAATGAGATATTTTGAAGAATTTAGGAAAGCAAACAGTTCTGGGGCATCTTTGACAGCCATTTTTAAGTTTCCTTCTAGGGTAGTCAATGATGCTCCGGAACTGAAAATTGTCAAATTCTTCCAAATATCTGTCTTTGTGTTCAGCAGAACAAAGAAATTTATACAGGTTTGGAACAACTTGGGGGAGTAAATGATGACAGAATTTTCATTTTTGGATGAACTATCCCTTTAACTTGAATTTGATTTTAAAATAAAATAGGTTTATTTTCTAACACAGACACACAAGGCAATTAGGAAGACGTTAATTGGAGTATAGTTGATATTCCAACAGTACTCTCATTATGTGGCCTCTGAAGGAGTGCCAAAAGATGCCATGGTTAACCTGCTTTTCATTTTTATATATAACATAACAGCACCAATGCATGTGATTAAGTCAGAAAGCACTTTTTACAGGATCGATCCTACTGACCATGAGCGCAAGCGGGCAGGAATGAATGTTAGCGTGGTACACGCAGCAGTTGAGCTCATTGGCATTGTTCCAGTTGGCGGGACACTCGTGCTCGAGACAGAACCTTTTGGCTTCTGAGGCATTGCTGCAATGACAGTAAAGCTTATTAACCACTGTTGACTCAGGCCAGTATTCTGACATCATTGTGAACATGATATTACATTTAACAATTGAGTCTTGGAAATGTGGTGAGTTTGGAATTAAAGTTCAGCATTTGAATAAAACAAAGAAAACGAATGTCTATACTGGGAAAGCTTTGAGAAATGACAGAAATACATCTGGGTGTGATACTGAATACAACACCTGTCTCTACTCTCTAGTGTATAGCATGTTTATATTACATGAAATTGAATATCGCAATGTGATAGCATCCGAATGAGAATAACAAAGCTCAGATGATATTACATTTGATTTGGCTCGGCTTACCTGAACTGGAAAATCTTGTTTTGAACAACGTATTCATAGAAGGAGTCTGACGCGGTGACAGAATAGGTGACGTTGAACTCCTCCCCATCAGTGACCTTTTCTGGTGGACGCTGAATCCAAGCCATTTCTAAACCTTTGGAAACATTATGTGTGTTGCCATTACCTGACATCCAGGTAATTTACCAACCAAAGCAAATTTGTATCTTCTTGTGCGACATTTCCTCGTGAGAATACACACCAAGTTGTCAATTTTAAAATGATGTCAACTTATTTTGTCTTTGCAGCTTGGTGAATTGAAGAACTGTTCTATAGTCTCTTTCGTTTGATCCCTTCCTCTGAATCTTTCTTTCTCTTGTTCCAGTTCTTACCAATAGAAATGAAATCCATTGACCGTATAGCCCCATGATTTTTAATGTGATGTACTCACCACCACAGCTGATCATGTTATAATCATTCGGCTCCACTATTGGCCAGCAGTCATATTCAGAGTTGTCCAGATCATGCCAACATTCAACAGTCAGGATCTGGAATCATTTCATATTCAACGTTATTTATCATTGAAACAAATAGAAAGATAAATAATGTTAGTTAGAACTTTTCTTTTACTATGAGATAAACTATAGCTTGTGGCTTGTTCCAAGAGATCTTGACGTTCTTGACTGTATCTAACAAATGAAACTGTACAACGTCATCATTTTTAAACTCTATAGACCACTTTGCAAGATTTAAACACTAGCCCAGAAGCACTTCTGGTTTCATTTTTTATTTATTTATTTTTATTTTTGAAATCTCACCAAAATGATTAAATCTTAAAGATATTTAACATTTAAAATCAAACGTATCTGTAGTTTTCATGGGCCATCACTGAACCAGCATTTTTTATGTCATTCAGAGTGGTCTATAGAATTGGCGCATATTTTTGTCCAAACTATTTTAAATTATTAGATCATTTAGATACCAAAAACTGTGTCTTATCTGCGGACATTATGTTCTGCCAACAAAAAAGTACCATTAACTGCACATTATCTGGAGCTTTTCTACAAAATGTTATTTCGTTTGAAAGAGTCGTTTGGATAAAAGTGAAAAAATACACGTAAGAGTAAATGCAAAGGGGCTGGATACATTTTTTCCAGTTTTGTAATGTTCAAAATTCAACCCTGTTACTCAATAGGAAACACATTGGGATGCATAAAAATAGTTGTTTAGTAACTACATTCTAACATGTTAATGCCAATAATACTGTATATAGCCTAGTGAATAGGATTTTCAGAAGCAAGATGTTGACAATCCCCCCTCCAAAAAACTTAAAACCATGGTATTTAAAATGGTTCTGTATGAATATGCCATGACATTTACATGGCAGTCCGAGGTATTTCTTTAAAAATCTATATCATTTATAAGTGATTTTGGCTTTTGGTAAATTCCCAGGTCCATCAGTGTTGGTACAAAACATTGCTTTTCAATTGATGCTCACCTTATTTTAACCACAAGTGTTTCTGACATAACAACAAAAGCAAGGCATAGCACTGTCTAATCCAGTTCATTCAATGACACCTTTTTTGCATATATATATCTCCATAAAAATTGTTTCTAAATAACCCTTTCAGCTTTAACCTACAGCCTTGTAAGAGCAGTAGTGTGGTAAAAAAAAATGTTTATAAAAGCCCTAAATAAAGCAGAAAAGCTTGCACTTACCATAAGAAAAGAAACAGCCCAGGTTTCACATAGACCCATATTGTCCTGCTTGACAGTTTGAATGCGCTGTGCAGAGTGACCCGGCAAAAAGAGGCTGCTTCTTGCCCTTCATTTATTTATTTTTTTCCTGTCTTTGTGGCCTCAATAGCCCCCTAATTATTCAATCAGCCTGGAGGGCTCTCGCTAATCACAAACACAGTGGCTTTCTGCCCTATACCCTCTCCCAAGGAGAGCCAACTCACCTTCAAAACCCCTCTTCAATGGTCAGCACGTAGAAATGAAGAGAAAAAAACACAAATCTAATATTTCACTGCCAAAGATGTGTTGCATTCCATGTTGAAAAAAATACTGTCACATTCTTATTTGTTTGTGATCCGCGTGAATCGGCTGTCATGCAAATTCGGACATTTATTTGGAAATAACCAACATGAATTCACTGGCTTGTTTATTGCCATCTGTGTTATTACCGTCACTTTAATAGGGTTTAATGACAGAGAAGTCGTATATAAAAATGAATAAAAGGATTTCTGAAGAATTTGTGAGATTCGGTGGAAAGGGAGAGAGTTTACAGCTGAGGAATTATAACGTTTAGGGTTCAGTTACATGTTCCTTGAGGCACTTAACTGAAGCTATAAATTTACATGTCTTTATATTGTAATACTGAAGCTCTTTTATATTGTAAACCTTCACTGTTACAAATAAGGGTTCTTCACAGCAATGCCATAGAAAAAACATTTTTGGTTCTTCAGAGAACTTAAAAGAACAATTTCTGTGTAATATTATATATGTATAATATGTATATCTGTATAAAAAACATTTTGTGAAACAAAAAGGTTCTGTGGATCTTAAGGGTTCTCTGTGGAGCCATATAGACAAAAATGGTTATAACATTGTTTATCATCTTAATTTTTAATGTTGGCAAAAAATAATATAAATGCAAACACGTGATCTTGCTGATTAAATAAAATAAATAAATACATGCTCATTTTCATCCATTCACATTTGATTATTTTTAGAATTTTCCCAACAATCTGCATGTATAGTCGCAATTGCATGTATAGAAGGAATAGTTCACCCATAAAATAATTGTATTTATTTTCTATAAAGTATTTTTGTACTTCACAAAAAATCTGAAAAAATATGTATAGATTATAATTTGGTTATTGTGCAATTGGCTTTTAGTTGGCACACATACTGTGCAATATTTGAAATGCTCTCAAAAGAAAACCGGTTCCATTTCCTATTATAATAATTACTATTAATAATTTCCAGCCTCCATGTATATACATTACTTTTTCAGCGCTGAAACATAAAGTGTTAAAAGTAAAAAAAGATTGATACAGAACTATCAATTCTCTATTGCATAATACGCCTATACTCAACATGATTTATATCAACTGACATGTACAGACATGTCAGAGGAATTGCCAGGAATTCTGCAATTCACAGGAATCCCTTGATCTACTTTTTTCTGTATCAAAACAACTACAATTCTTGATGACTGAGATATACCACTCACAGCAGTCTAGTTAAAACAAATGCTTAAAATATCCCCTTAAACAAGCTCAAGCTGTTTTGCCGGTCTTATCTGGTGTCCAAGTCAGGGTTTTGGTTAGTTTTCAGCTGGTCAGACCAGCAGGGGTCAGTTTCATAAACATAGCCGCTAATTTAAGACTGTGTCTTAACAACTAGTCTCACTGACTGGTAATTAGTTAGGACTAATCTAGTCTTACTTTATGATTTAAATTACACCAAACAAATAGTCAAAAACAATTTGTTTGTTGCATGCACACAAGCAACCCTATGTTTCACAAATTAGTTACACGATAGCATAAACAGGAGGATATTTCAAGGGGGTAATATTGGGGCAGGATTTATTTTGCCCACCTGCCTCTTCATACTTACGCATGAATACACATATTGTATAGCCATAAACAGTTTCCACGTGTTTTTAGATGTAACTGGCCATTAATACACACGTTCCAGAAGCTTACTTTTTATTTCTTCCAATAAGTGGTCAAGACACAACCGATTTTGGCAAAACGTGGTGAGGACATGATGACCCACCCATCCCACCCACAACAGTTTACTCATACAAAAGCACCTAGCATGGGCGATGTGTACGCTTTATGTTTATTATACTGAAGTGACATGATCCCAATGTTTGTCCGGATCCTTTTCTCTCTTCTGTAGGAGTTTTCTTTGTGTAATAAACATCTACACCGGAAGTATAAATCAACCTGCTTATTCCCAGTTATGTGACAAGACCTACAATTATCCATTTAAATGCATTTCATTAGCCATTTTTTCGTTAAACGGCGTAAACAGGTAAAGCTTGTTTCACACTCACAGATAAGATCGCAGTCGTTTCATTGTGTTGCTGAATGCACATTACACAGGAATGAACCTGTGTCACAACCGCAGAAGCGCAGCTGTGGAACTCAGGTGAACCGTTGTGCCCATTGCATCAGAATTGCGTAAGACAGACATATGGCCATTCTTACACATTAAGTGGACAAACCGGTTTATAGAGGCCAATGAGCTGTATTTAGCCTATGATGTCTGTACATTAGGGAGTGGCTCTTAAGATGTAAGGATAAACTCTGTAATGGTACTACCCTACCCTGTTTACCAGAGAAAAAAAAGACATTTACTTATTTTTAAGTATTTTTGTATCTTTTATTTTTGGTCAAAGAATACTGTAAAATAATATATACAGACACTTTCATTTACAAACTCGTTTAGGTTTAAATGATAGTGTTTAACACATTTATAAATCTTTCCTGGACATTTTTTCTGTTCTATATACAGTGTACCTCTACTACCATTTATTTGCAGCAGTGTTAATTTCGTTAACGAAAACTATGACGAAAAGTATTCGTTAACGACATGTTTTCACTGACGAAAACGAGACGATAACTAAATAAAAATGAATGCATTATAACGAAAACTGTAATAAAAATATACTGACATTTTCGTCAACTAATAAAAACGAGACGAAAATATTCTTGTCCCACCTGGCGGACATCAGATTGCGCGCATGTGCTGCTTATCTCATATAAACGGCAGAGAGAAGTCTCTGGGAGAAGGGAAAGCATAGGTGTCTCCACGCGGTTTACAAAGCGTCTTATTTTCCTTCACGATCGCCGGTAAAACGCCGCAAACTTGAAGCGCGACTGCAGGCGAGTCACCCCGAAACACATTACGAAGGCAAGCTCAAGTGTTTTTATATGCCTATGTTAATTTAACACGAGCTGCTGCATAACGTGAAATGCAACAAAGTCAGCCAAAAGAAACCAGCGCCGTCCTCTACTGATTATAGAAGTGATGAAGTGAGTCGAACTGTACATTCCAACCAAGTATGTAACATGTTTGCATGACTAAAGAAATGTAATACAATTTATATAATATGTCTTTTTGAAAGCTATTCTCATTCATTGCTGTCTCAAGCAAAGACAGTGCAGCGCTTACTTCAAAGAGGCATGCCATGAGCCAATAGCCTTTGAGTGTGAGCCCTGTCAGAGCGTTTCATTGGTTGAATGAACACGCCCAACTTAACGAGTCAATTGAGTCAAATGGGACTGAATGAACTGGAACATGTCGTTCATGGTCTAATACTCTGCGTTCCAACAATGCATATCTAGTTACTGAACTTTTCTGAAAAATAAAGGTAATGACCTGGTTTAATTGTATTCTAAGGTGAAGTAAATTATGTCAAAACAGTTGAATCTTTGTATGGAACATTTAATTACACCAAGTAAATGATTTAAACCATTTAGATTTTAGTAGACTAAATATAATGTATATTTATTCGACTAAAATGTTTTTCATATTTCGTCGACTAAAACTAGACTAAAACTAAAATGATGGGGTTGACTAAAATGTGACTAAAACTACATTGCATTTTCGTCAAAAGACTATGACTAAAACTAAATCAAAATTTGCTGTCAAAATTAACACTGATTTGCAGGTGTTAAATAATTTAAAATGCAGACATATTTAGTGTTCAAAGCATATATTATTTGGTCTGATAAATGCGTTACACTTACAGTGTTATAGAGATTTTGGCATTCATCTAAAGATGCTAAAGAATCTTTTCAATGGTTTCTCAAAGACAACAATTACTTGATTTGGATTAAAAAATCGGGCAGTTTACATAATCTGAATGTATACAGAATAGTGTTAGATTTTTGTACATTTGAGGCAACTACCTCTATGTACATGAAAAGAGCAGAAGTGTTAAAAACTTATTTTTGTACTTAATCTTACAAAAAAAAGTGTACTCACTTCTGACACATTTTTCTCACATGGTTGCTATTGACAGTATGTTACAAAACAATCTTTACGGTAATATTTACAGCATATAACATGATCTGCATACTACATACAGGATTGAAGACAAGTATACGAAAAAGCAATCAACAGGTTCACAAATATTACTTGCCAAGTACAGCAAACCAATAAAATTAGCTCAGCGTTCTGAAAAATGCCATTTGAATTACTCTCCAAAGCTGAATTACTGAGGTAAAACACAACTTTGCTCAAGTGCACTTTTCTGTCAGAAAAGTAACCTGGTGGGTAGCGCACATGCTTTGACATGTTGTGCATTGCCATTCATGCAGGCAATCTGAATATCCCACATTACTCATTCTTCATTGCCTAACAGTTGGAATATCCCTAAAATATACAAAAAGTACTTTGTTTTGTATGCTGTCATCAAAGTCATTTGAGTATCAGTCTAACTAATACTTCATCCATACTGTGAGTGAATTAAAGAGCAATGCCGCGCCATGTTATTAAAAATTCAGGACGTCAGCATCTCCTGTGTGGACACTTTGCTGTCCTCCGTCGTGTTCTCCTTGAGGCTGGTACTTGTCTCATGGCCCGAGTTGCGTTGAATGTTGGCCCTGGACGACCTCTGACGTCTCGTTCCGCTGCAAACACAACGCATCAAGTTTTTGATGGTGGTCCACATTTCCTCGTCTTTATAAGAGTAGATGATCGGGTTCATGACAGAGTTGAGGACGGCGAGGAGGAGCAACCAACGCTTGAACTTGAGGACTTCGCATCGCTCGCAGTTGAGTCCGTCCAGGAGAAGAACCACAAGCCCAGGGGTCCAGCAGATGACAAACGCTCCTGAAAAGACACATACACAGAGCGGGTTTGAAAACATCTGGGACACAGGCACACCCAAAAATAAAAAAATCTGTCAATTTATTCATCCTTATGTTGTTTAAAACCTATATATATATATGACTCTTTTTTCTCTGAAACACAAAATAAGATATTTTACCAACGTTTTTTTAAATGTCTTCTTTTGTGTTCTGCAGTTGAAAGAAAGTCATAAAGGTAAACGAAGAATTTACCATTTGCCGGAATATGTAATATTCTTTATCTACTGCAAACACATTTTTAATACGTTTTTCATTGTTTGTGTCTCCAAAAAAATGTATAAATTAGGAAATGAAAACAGAGAAAGTTATCATCAGTTCCCACATGTAAGCAGGTTCCACAAGTTTTCAAACATCATAAAAATACAACTTTGCTGAATCTCCAAACACAACCTTTAGCACACAGCCTCTTTACCTCCTTTAGAAACCTAACCGGTGATTTCAGAGAATGCTTTTCTGCCCCAACATGTTCAAAACCACTTTTTTTCAAGCCCTGATAGTGACTCACAGCAGCAAAGCTTCTTTTAGTTGTACTTCCCCTTAAATCTTTTAAGTTAGCATGAAGTCCCGTCTGCACCGCAAAACAAGCTCGGACAAACAGGATAGATCTCAGGTGTCCGACCTGCAGCGGCACGTCCGTCTAAACACTCATGCCGACTGAACAATGGCAATAGTTATTTTCTGGCGGTGCGATAGTTGATGGCAGGCATACCCACCTCCTGTAATTTAAAAGTGCCATAAATGTGCTTGGTTGGCTAAAGAGAGGAGTACTAGAAGAGAACACATGCGGTCGAGGTTACAACAAAACCTCATCAAATGGGGGTTCCTCTGCAGTTTCTCCTTAAGTTCCCCATTTAAATGAACACTCGTACCCTTTAATTGTATAAAAAAACATCTGGAGGAGCTAGGCTTTGCCATATTTGATGCAGATGTGCAGTTTTCTAGAATCCCTTTTGCGTTTATTACACAGCACACTTTCAAGCACAATGAAAACATGAAAATGGCTTTGTGCCGCTTGGCCAGAACTATTTTAAAATAAGACTTTGAAAGCTTTGCAATGGTTTGTGATGGAGGGAATGGTTTCTTAAAAGGGGCTTAAAAGGTTCTTCACAGCGATGCCATAGAAGAACCATTTTTGGTTCCACAAAGAACCATTCAGTCAAAGGTTGTTCAGATGTTAAAGGTTCTTTATGGAACCAAAAGGTTCTTCTATGGCATCGAAGAACATTTTGAAGCACCTTTTTTTAAGGGTGAAGAACCATTTTTGGTTCGGCAAAGAACCATTCAGTCAAAGAACCATCTCTTTCTTACTTTTTTATAATCTGAAGAACGTTTCTACGACACAAAGAACCTTTTGTAAAACAGAAAGGTTCTTCAGATGTTAAGGGTTCCTTATGGAACTATTTAGACAAAAAAGGGTCTTCTATGGCATTGAAGAACCTTTTAAAGCACCTTTATTTTTAATAGTGTACGTCAGTGTTTAACTTATGTTGGTAACACTTATACCATAAGGTTGTATTTGTTAACATTAGTTAATGCTTTAGCTAACATGAACTAAAAATGAGCAATACTTCTACAGCATTTATTAATCGTGGTTCGTGCTATTTTAGCATTTATTAATATAGTTTTTAAATAAATTTGTATGTGTTAACATTAGTTAAAGCACAATGAACTAACATGAACAATTGTGTTGACCTTCACTAACATTAACAAGCATTTATAAATGCTGAGAAAACTATATTGCTTACAGTTAGTTGTAAACTAACGGTACTGTTTAGCGCGTTGACAAAATGTTTATATGCTCTCCTACTTGTAAGTCGCTTTGGATAAAAGCGTCTGCCAAATGAATAAATGTAAATGTAATGTAGTTCATGTTAGCTAATGCGTTTACTAATGCTAACAAATACAACTTTATTTTTAAGTGTTACCTTTATGTTCAATTATATATCAATAAATTGACCTATTAAAACACTTTTTAAATTTTGGTTGGTTGTTTGTATGTTCATGTGGGGGCACGTCTCTCTTTCAAAAGAGGAGACGTGCAGATTTGTAACTTTCACTTATAGGCATGCTACAAGACAAGAAAGAAAGAATGTAGCATTCTGCAGAAGCTCAGGCATCTGCTTTTATCTGCTGTTTGCTGGCGAAATAACTGATGAGTACTGGCCTGTAAACTCCACCTCGCATACACCACAGCACTACGTATCTTCATTATGCGGAGTCTTCCATCTAACAGAAATCAATCCCTTCCTGGAAACAAAGCCATCTTGTCTAGTCAAAAAGCATCTTCACACACGTGAACAATTGGCTTGAAAGGAGGACGTGCATCGAATGCGAGGTTAAGGCACATTTTCTCCGAAGCCACAGGCCACTTACAGCGGTGGTTTGATTCAGATTCCAGCCAGTGTAAAAACCGACCTTGTGCAACATAGCTACAGAAAGCATGATGTGCTGGGAACAGCCAGGCTCCTCCACTTCAGTTACCCAGTTACTTATAAAACCATTAACTGCTGTAAAAAAAAAAAGCTTTTCCTCTCCACAACTACATTCTGAATTTTTTAGAGAAGGGTTAAAATAACTTCATGTAACTTTCTAACAGGAATAATTGAGTGCAAATGTAAAATAGGTTGAATATTTTGTACGTTTACATAATTCCCGCAGAAAGACTGAGAAGATCAAGAGAGAAGACGTTTTGAAAGTGATGTTTTGATAACATTCACCTAACGCCAAGGTGTCAGGGAATAGGTCTGTTTTGTCTCATTGTTTGTTAGATGAATATGTCTTTTAACCCAGACAGCTTATCTTGTGCGGTGAGAATGGTATGAATTTACAGCAGGTGCAAAACAAAAGGTAATCTGTTTCTGAAGAAGATAAATATCTAATTTGTTTCTTGAAGAGTGCTAAATGGACAACAAACAGTCCTTTTTCACATATTATAAATAACTACAGTAATCTTACATGTCTCTGTTTCAGAAATAAATATAAAACGAATAAATATAAAAAAAATATTTGCCAAGATACTAACAAGTGCAACAAAAAATGTGACATTTGAATATGAACACAAACATCTACATGCTACAAAATACAGTATATGTTAATGTAATACCTCTCTACTTTGTGTCATTGTGTTTCGATTTTTTAGATCTATCTTATTCATATTCAGGAGAAGCATCTGGGAAACACTGCAAAAATAACAAAAATAAAACGACCTTTCCCCTGGTTGATATAAAGATTAATACACGCTTTCAGGGACAGGACTAAATGTATATCATACAACAAGAATACGTTTATCGAGTCTACTCTTAACAGGACACGAGACCACATCCCTTCAACCTAAATATTTACTACGACTATAACAAAGTCACAGAAATATTTACTCACACTTGCCCCAGAGACCCACCGGTTTTGGGTGTACGACAAGTTTGGCAAGAAACAAGACTTTGTGAGGGTCCTCTTTTTGTGAGCTGAATCGACAAAAATCCTTTATCTTGCTTAAAGAAAAAGGTGTGGCCTTTGGACAGCTCATCAGGGTTATGGTGGATTGTGGGAAAACTATAAAAAAGCATATCCTGTAATTGCTATTGAACTTTGACTGAGGAGTTGACTGATACATATCACAGCCTGGAATGTGTGTGGGGTTCAACATATTGTGCAAAAAACACTCTTTGCTTTTTTTGTCAAGATACTTTTAGTAGAGAAGTTGGCTTTATAATGCATAAAGTCCATAATAAATCAACCCAAATGAATAAAAAAAAGTTTAAAAGTTTTATAACATAAGCAATACTTACCCAGTACAGTCATCACTGTTTTAATCAGTTTGACCGGTGTCCTCTTGCGATTTATAGATCCAGACGTGTGAGCCTTCAAAACCACCGTCTTCCTCATCACATAGATGTATATCCTCAAATAAATGCACACCATGATGAGAAAAAGCACCAAGTTGGACACAGACCAGAAGATCAGATAGCTCCGGCTAAAGATGGGCGCCAGCTTAGAGCACAAATCCAGACTACAAATACAGTTCCAGCCCAAACTAGGCACGGTGCCCATAAATATGGAGATACCCCACACAAGGATGATCAGGAGGGTCACTCTACGTTTGGTGAGATTACTGTGAATCTTCCAGTTCATCACCGAGATGTAGCGCTCCAGGGCGATCACCAGAAGGTTGGCCAGGGACGCCGAGAGGCTTATGTCGAGTAGACCCTGCCGAAAGAAGTAGACCTGTACTGTCAGTTCGTGAGATACTTTTCCCGTGTTGAACATGAGATACACGTAAGCGATGCCGGCGAGAAAATCCGAGGCTGCGAGGTTGGAGAGGAGATAGTAGAAGGGGTAGTGAAACCTCCGGTTGGTTATCACCGCTGTGATGACCAGGGCATTAGCCACTAAGATGAAACCACAGCAAATGGATCCAGCACATTGAACCAGGATGAGCTGCGTTCGGTCCCACTCGGTTGTGGTTATGTTGCTGTTGTTGTAGAAGAAGCCCATAGGCTGGTCATAGTGGCATCTGTTGTAACTTGCCATCTTGAGACAAAACCACTATGAGTGGAAAAGAGACAAAGCGTTTCATGGAAGAACATAACTCAAACTGCACAGGGTACACAGTGTAAAAGGCTTGGTTGGGAGACTTTTGAATTACAATAGGGAGCTAAAAATGGTTCTTTGTAGCAATGTCACAGAAAACCCATTTACTCAAAGTTTCTTACAAGAACCATTTTTTTCTCACTTTATTACAATCCAAAGGATTGGTTGTTCAATGTTCTTTATGGAACCATTCAGCCAAAACTGGTTCTTCTGCGGACTCAAAGAACATTTTGAAGCACATGTTTGTGTTCTGTGAATATTAAAGGTTATTTAAGGCAGTGGTTCAAAACTGGGGGCCGTGGCCCCCTGGGGGGCCCCAAGATGGTTCCAGGGGGCCACAGATTTTGTGGCATTTTAGAAATATAGATATTTATCATACATTTTGTGCAATCAAACATCAGAAAAACAACACCACCAACCAAAATAATCGATGTTTTAGCATTGTTTAACTGAATATTTTCTTGGTTTAATTAAAATTTTAAGTTTAAGATTATAAGTCTTTATTTGGGGGGCCGCAAAGCAATGCACTCTACACAAAGGGGACCTAACAACAAAAAAGTTTGAGAACCACTGATTTAAGGAACTAGAGGTCAACAAAGAACATTTAGTAACCTTTATTTTAAGGCTGTATGTCTAAAAGCAACTGAGAAATTCAGATTCCTTACGAAAATGAATAGTTTTACTATAGTAATCATAGTTTACCTACATGGTTCACCTACCAACTTACTACATGAACCTCGTGTAACCATGATTTGTTGTAAAACTTCTATAATACAAATACTAATCAATTTCACAAAACAAATAAATAGAAATAGGTTAACAAATAACATGGTTACTACACTTTTACTGTCTCAAAACCATGATTTATTTTCATAAGTTATCTTAAGAATGAACGTGAATCTTTTAACTGGAAACAAACACTGTGACTTACTTTACTGTGCAAATCACAACAGTACACTTGCAAACTGCATCCACCCAAACAGTACAATACTTCTAAAACAGGTGAAATATCATCAAAATCCAGCACAACTTTACCTGTGTTATATGTGCAGGAAATTAAATAAGCAGTAACACGGTCAGGGTGTCAGTTTGTTCTCCATTAGCGATGTGAAGTCTTGCTTCACTCTGGCGAGACGAAACGCGACTAGTGAAGAAGTATTGCTGAACGTTGACAATGTCTTTGGGGAGGAGAGAACGTCTCTGTGGGCGTGGCTACAGCTCTACCGTGTACACAAACCGCAGCGTACATACAGCAACAATGAATGCTGCTGCTCTGCCCTTACAGAAAATGTTAAGGATACTAAAATGTAGTAAACGTGTTTTGGTTATCGTTTATATTACCATAGTTTTACTAACACTGTTAAACTATGGTTACTACTAGTGAGACATGTGTCATGGTTTGACTACAACGAAACTTTAGAGCTGTCACGATTATTTAATAATCGTCTCATCGCGATTGTTTCAGATCATCGCAATTGTTGCACATCTCTATAGAAGACACAGGGGGGAGCTGTAGTGTCTGCATATTTAATGTATGTTGTAACTAAAGTATGGTAATACTGGTAAAATGTACCACCACAACACCATCCATCACTTAAAAAAAACTTTGAAGCATATACCATAGAAATAAACTGCAAACCTACAATTTAATATTACTTAAAATAATCTCAGGGTGAAAACCAGCCTACCAAAATTTCATTAACATAGAAGTAACATTTTAATGCAGACTAGAAGCTTTGGTAGCATTTTAATGGTGGCTTCAATTCAGCCCTGAGTTACTGTAGTAAACCATTGTTAGTTTTGCCAGGGTTGTTTGAGGTAATAAAGTTAACAAAACTTTTTGTTTTACAGTCCTAGACGATCGATGTTCAAAGTCTGATTGTGTCGGTATGACGCGGTGTCCCGGAACGCACGCGCTATTGCGTAACATCGCAATACTCAGGTGTGTAAAGGAGGCAAAACACTGGTTCAAAATGTATGGATATTTTGATTTGACGTCTCGTTTTTGTATACTTGAATTGTGCTGGCTCTGAAAACTACCCCTTACAAACACATATCTCCTTACAGGAAACCAGTTTAACCATTATATTTTAGTAAACCCATTACGCAAATAGTTACCAAACCATCAAAATTGTGGTTACTTTACTTTTACTGAAACAAAACTGGTTAAAAACAGATCATATTTATGCTGATAATACTAATCTGATTGCTTATGGGGGATGCAACATTCATATACAGACATCCCGGCTAAATACATAATAGAACCCTGCCCAAAACTCAATAGAAAATGTTATGGATTTAGTAGGAATTGTATTGGATTTAATAAAAACTATAATATTGGTGTGGGGTGGATTTCATTGGTGAGATGTTGAAAAATACCCAAAACACACTACAAGCATTAATTTAGAATTTCTGTGATAGTTTCTTTCAGCAAGTATGGCCAAATAGTTATACATTATAAAAAGAGCTATCTCTTAATACTTTCATTTTAGTCCTTTTTCAGATTGTTTTGTTGTGCTGTTGTACTGAATGTTATGTCACATTGACAACTCTCATTGTGGCCATATGTATATAAATATTTCACCTTCTGCAATATACATGTAAATATATAACCATCTGTTTTCTCATAAAAGACATTAAAAACAATCGATAAAAATTAAGTAAATGCAGGCTGAGG
Organism: Triplophysa rosa; assembly: GCF_024868665.1. Classification (NCBI taxonomy): domain Eukaryota; kingdom Metazoa; phylum Chordata; class Actinopteri; order Cypriniformes; family Nemacheilidae; genus Triplophysa; species Triplophysa rosa. Next base: position 7,256,935 of record NC_079914.1, read on the forward strand.
CAGGCATCCTGATAAATCACAGAATTTGTGCCCAGTTTGGAATTGTGTTTAAAAACAAAGTTTCACTTCTCGTAGACAGAAGAAGTGAAGCTGTACAAAAACCACCTGCTTCTGAATAAACACCTGCTTTTGAGGTTTAAAAAAGTACCTTTTGAAGTAAACAAAAGCACCTCTTCCAGCACAGAGCCTCAAATAGTTTGCAATTATTTATTTTTACTATGATTGTTGTGACTGTTTATTCCCTCACCCAAAGTTGCAAATGCATTACAATTAATGCATTACCGCAATACCATTAAAATGTAAAGTCAGTAAAAACTGACACAAATGCAGAATTTGAAGTGCTTTAATATAAAACATCTAGGGTGAACAATCCCTCGTGACTTAAATAAATAACGATATTTTCTCCAGTTTACAACAATGGACTGGGTATAATTTTACAGATTGCACAACAAGATGCTTCCAACATTTCCTGAGTCGGCCATTTGATCCGCAAAACGCTTCATTACTCGGCCTTAATTGCATCGCAGTGCACTTAGCTGCGGGTTTGGCATTTTTTTACATTTGCTAATGCTGGTCTTACCAGCATCTGTCATTTCACGTTTCAAATGGCATTTTCATCCTGCGCGGAATATGAACCACAGAGTTGCAAACATGTGCAAAGTCCCACAACATCTCTTCAAATTGCAATGACTCTCCCTTGCAGTTTCCGGTAGATTTGACATTGAAGATGTGATCCACCCACGTTCAGCTGATGAGAATGACTGTGTCATCTTTGGGAACTCTGCAAAGAGTGTAAAAATGTTATTTGTTTGTGAATTGTAAAGAACAATCCTCATGGTTATTTTGTGGGAGCTCACTCTTGAACGGGTGCTTAAAATGATAGTTCACCCTAAAATAAAAATTCTGTCATCATTTATTCAACCTCATGTCTTTCAAAACCTGTAGAGTATATGAGTTTTTATTCTGTGTTACACAAAAAAGATATTTTGTGAAATGTCTATGGAGGCCAGTGTTGTTTGGTCACAAACATTCTTCAAAGTATCTTCTTTTGCACAAACAGGTTTGAAATGACACGAGGAGGAGTAAATGATAAAACGTGTTTTTTTTGGTGTGGTTTAGGGTTACTTACATGTAATAATGCATAGTAAATACTATAGTAAATATTTGTAACAAGTGTAAGGTCACCGTAATTTATTTTGTGATATGCTGCAGTTTCCAGAGGAAGTGAAAGCAGAGATTCCTAAAGAAACTCGATTGTTAACTTCAAAAGGAGAACTTTTGAGGTCAGTTTTGTTATACGCGGTACATTCCTTAAGACAGACTGTTTCTGTGGTTACAAAAGCTGGTTCAAAATGAACATACTGAGGACCCTAGATTTAGATCAATAGATTTCATTTAGGAAAAGTGACTGAACAAGCCAAATCTTAATGTTTGATTTGCAATGAACTAATCCTCTTAAAATATAATGGTGCTACAAGGCTAAGATGTTTTCTAGTGATTTTACCAAAAATCGGATACGTTCATAAAGCAGGAACCCCAAGTGATCTACTGTAACATGGCAAAACCCAATTTAACCCCAAAGTAATGTTTGTGGTCAAATCCACTCAGCATTAGATCGACACTAAACAACTGAGTGGCTTTTAACCTGATATTTACAGCATCAAATTCTAACCGGGCTTTCCCCGTGAGGAACAAAGGTCTCAAACAATAAGTGCTTCTAATGGAGTTCAGTTTCAGAACCGCCAGGGATGTAACCAACTAGAGAACGGGAATCAAAAATCCTCTGAAGGAAACACAACATTGCTTGTCTGCATTCTAATAGGGGCACACGACACAATGAGGGGGCATCTTTTTTCTCGTTCAAACTCTGGCTTGTTGATCGTGAAAATTCCTGTAAGGCGAGGAGAAGCCTTCTCGATTCCCCCCCAGGATTTCTCTGTAATCAGCACTTTGCTGGGTGTGTCTGTCTTTCTCCTCCACCACTAATTCTATTGCTCATGCCGCAGTGGGCTAACCTCAGATCTGGAGGAAACTCTGGAGCCCTGCAGCTGATGTTTGGGATTATACCTTTTGCAGCAACACAGCATTACAGAGGGGTGAACGCTCTCGGTTTCTCTAATCTCGGTGCCGGCCCCCTCCTGCCCCTGGAGAGGGAAACCCTCCTTCTGCTCTGTCAGGAACCGTTGGAGCTCCGTCATGGGGAAGCCTGTTGTTTGGTAACCCTGGAGAGGTTGACATGAATATGAGCGGTTTCAAATGACTTTATTCCCTGAATGCAACATGTTTGTGCTTATTTAAAGGAACAGCCCAAAAAAAGAAAATGTGGTTATCATTTTCTCTCATGTTGCTATGCATAATTTTAAAATACAATGTTAAGCTCAATGTCCCAACTTTCCGTATTGAAAAATATAACTCTAGAGCCATGTTCCGAGTCTTCTGAATCCATAAAATTTAATACACCAGCAAGACTATAATTTAGGTCATAATTTGCTAAAACCTATCATATGGCTTACAAATGTGAGTGATGTGGTCAAATGAGTCAAATGTAAAAAATGTATATTTTGTTAAAGGTATAGTTCACACAAACATGAAAATTCTGTCATAATTTACAGTATTTACTTACCCTCTTGTCATTTCAAACCTTTTTGACTTTCTTCTGCAGAACACAAAATCAGATATTTTGAAGAATGTTGATAACCAAACAACATTGGCTCCCATTGACTTGCATTGGTTTTGTGTCCATACTATAGAAGTGAATGGATTGTTCGGATACCAACATTCTTCAAAATATCTTCTCTTGTGTTTTGCGGAAGAAAGAAAGTGATACAGGTTTCGAATGACAAAAGGGTGAGTAAGTGATGACAGACTTTTTATTTTTGGGTGAACCGTTCCTTTACAGCTTGGCAGTAAACCACCATCTTCTTTAAGTGTTTTAGGTCAAAATGAAAATGAGGGATTTTGAGCATGCAAGTGAATGAACATATTTTTTGTTAAGGACACCGTGGTGTGGTACCTTGATGGTCTCGTATGCGTCTGTGATGAGGGCGATGAAGAGACTGAGCACCATGTAGATGAAAAGAGATATGAACGAATAGAGATAAACTCGGCTGAACAGCCACACCATTGTGTTCTTCTGCTCAAACTCGGCGAACGTTGGAAACATGTCGTCCCCGTTGACCAATGAGAAGAGACATTCTGCCACACGACTAAGGCCTTCAAACTAAACCATAACAAATGAAGAAACAGAGTAAGTAAATGTGAGAACAAAACCTTTTGGTTGCATATACTGCCATCTACTGGTCATGACACATGATCTTGGAAAAAACAGTTGTTGGTAAGCCTGTTATATAATAATAAGTGTTTGTCTGGGTAATGAAGTTTATTTTCTTCCTGTTGTCACCTTCTCATGGTAGGGTCCCAAAACGATCCATCCGCAGAAGGTGTAGCCTAGATAGATCATTCCTGCACAGCAGCAGAAACGGAGGACATTTGGTAAAGCTGCTCGCATGGTGAGGATAAGCACCTGTGGTGTTATAAAAAAACATTTTATGGGTTTGATATTTGATCAGTGTTATGCAAAATCAACACTGTTGTATAAAAATACACACTCAACCATGTCACAAAACAAAAGCTGGCAAACACTTCTGATCATTTTATAACTTTGCATAACTTACATTGTACTTCTGGAAGTATCCAAGATATCTGATGACGCCCACCCAGACCAATAAAGTAGATGTGCCCAGAAAGATACTGCATACGTCATAATTAGTCAAACTCTATGGATAAAACGTCAAGAGGAAGTATATTAGTGTTGTATGTGCCAGCAAAATAAACCTGTCCTCCCAGAAAATACTGTTTGAACTCCAGTAAAAATAGTTTAACTGTTATGACACCAATCACTTAAGCAGCATAAGGTCAAAGTCCAAAGACTATCAAAAGTGTCTCAAAGACAGTTCATGTGTTATGATACGACTCTGATCCTAAACCCCTGATGATAGAACCCAGACGTCAGAAAGTATTAGTCTATGCACGAGTTTTCTATTTTAAAAGAGTGAAAAATGGGTGTGACAAAAAAAGGACACGTTTTTGAGAGACGGCATACTTTGTAGGATTTCAGTGAATTAAAATGCACATATCAGAAGCAACAATACCCAACAAATGGAGAACGGATGGCTCTTTATAGAACATAAAATAGTAATTTTATTTTAATGTGCCCATTTACGAGATATATGGACCGTTATGGTTGTGACAATTCGGTTATGGGTGTGACAATTCACTTACCTGACAATGGCAAACTATGTTTTAAAAATACAAAAGAGCATTAAAAACTTTGAGAGAAACCACCAAATGGACATCTGACCCATTAGTATGGTGAAAATGAATCAACGCAAACATACCTTAGCTTGTATTTCCATTTTCAGTATCGACCCAATGATGGTCAGAACATCACTGATGATAACCAAGAAGTACCAGCCATTCAGGAATTCCCTTTGATCATCTTCACACACTTCACGATCATAATTTTCAAGACAGAATCTAGAAAAACGCTGGAGAGAGAGGAAACGTCACATAAATGTGATCAGAACAAAGTTCATATTGAGTCACTATTTGACACACTTACATGTATGTAGATTTAAAGTGTTAAAACATATTTGTGGGTTGTTTCTCCTTCAAGCAGGTTTACCTGAAGCAGTCTGACCGCGAGTATAACGGACCGTGTGCAGAGCACCGCAGAGATCATACAGACCACGATAACAAAGCCATCGAACATGAGAAGGTAGTGCGTACTCTTCTGAGCTGAGAATAAGACAATAGTACATCATACTAACCAGATGTAGTTCACTTGTCATTCTCATGTCAATAAAAAACGTTTTTTCTTCATATACCTATTCCTGAAATCTTCCAGTTCTTGCACACGCTACTGACCGCATCGAAATCCAGAGTTATTTTCACCTTTCCACTATGGCAACTGTTATCAAAGACAATCTGAAAATAAAAAAAATCTGATGGATTCATTCAGTAAATGTTAGTCTGTAAAATCACATTTTATAATAAATGTACAGACCTTGACCAAAAACGTGTAACAGTCAGGCAGCTCGCGTGAGCGAACGGTCTGCAAATTGATTCCCTTGAGCGCAAATGTAATCTCAATATCAACCAGCCTGTATTTTAAAAAAGCAACAATAAACATGCAAAAAGCAATATTTGTGGTGCTTTTCATATTTTACAAAAAAATGTTCTGTTTATTTTAGATTTCCAAACCTATAAAAGTCCAGCTCAAAAAATGTAGCGTTGTTTGCTCTCCACGTTGCTGCTGTCTTTGGATTCAGAGTCAAACAAACTGGAAAATGCAAAAATCTACAGTTCATGCATAATGATCAAATAGAACAATAAAACAAGCAAAAAACAATGTAGCATTCTTTAACCTAGAGGTTTTTGTCTATCAACAGGTATATTTTGGCTGTCATGGCTTCTTCAAAGCAAATGAAGCATCTGTCGGTTTCATTTTCAAGGTAAATGAGTCACCTGTTTCAAGTTGTGCAACAATATCATAAGATCCTTCAGATGGTTCCACGCTGCCTCGCCTGTAGCTTTCTTTGCAGATGACCATGGGCAGAAATTCTCCGTTCTCCTCAGCATAACTAACAGGACCCACAGACAAGTTTCCTAACTGGGAGTACTGTTACACAGATAGATAATATGTAACATTCTACTTTGTGCTAACAATACAGTGACATCGTAACTAAAACAAATCAACAGTTAAAATTAAACAACGACAAAAGCAAGCACAGTCGAATAGGCAGAACTTTGACAATCTCAGCCATAAGATGTGGAATAATAATGAATAAATACAAACCTGGTCTATGACATAATATAAACTGTCGTACACATTGTGTTTGGTGTAGACAACGGTGCTGTAGTCGTCCTCATCCACACCACTGTAGCCCTTCAGAAACAAGTTCTTGAAAGCCATCAAGTTCTCCTCCTTGTAGGACACCACAAGCTGGTTGTTGAGGCCAAACAGAATGAGCTTTGGGAAAAAGTTGAGAAGGGTGTGTTTTCTCTCTGGCAAAATGGAACATGATAGCTGTCTAAATTATGTGCCATGAATATTTACAATGACAAAACTTCTATGTTTATTCATATGATCCAATATAGTGCACAAATGCGGTCCTCTTTGGAAAAGTCAAAGAACGTTTACATTCGGCGGCCGTGTAAACAGGTAACCCTATAAATACCTGAAGTGTAATCATAAATATTTTCAGAATTTGCACTGCTAGTTTCCATGGTAACTGTCGCCGGGCTCTATACTTCTCACAAGGGCTCATGAAGTAAAACTTCAGGTCATCTCTCAGCATCTCCTCTGTCAAGGAGTCACTTGCCATGGATGTGGAGGTACTACATGAAAAACAACCCAAAATCAAATGGTTTTCATTACAAATGCCACAAATACAAAAGTCCTTTATGTAGTGTGTTTTGGGTCTTATTCCAGAAGGATTTGACGGTGTTGTCTGGGGTCTCATCCACCAGATAACATTCCATTAGTTTCTATAGGCTTTTTTGTCATTTGTGTTCTTCACTTTTTCTTAAAAAACAAAATTCTGATACAAAAACTTGAAATATAAAATGTGTGTGACTCAATTCCCATGTGACAGCCAGGGGTCATTTTTAAAAGAGGAAGATGGCACAGGTCAATGCACAGAAAACGGAATCGAGTTCTGCTGAGTTTCTAAATGCACTTTTTTAAGCATTTATAAATAACTTCCACAATGACTAAACTAACTGGGGTAACTTACAAGTCCAAGGTTGTATTTGTATGCTCAAAACACTGTCTATTGACATGTTTTCACTTTGTGATAAGACTTCTGCAGTACCCAATAATTTTTTTCCTAAAGATTTTTTTCTTTTTTTTGTCAACGGCTTTTACTTATCTTCTGATCGGTTTTAAAACGACGCGACGTTCCCAACAAAATGTGGACAGATAGATCTTGATTTGTCATGCAAAAATAAAGACAACTTTTTCTTTAACTTACCTCAAAACATCAACTTCTGCGCGCTGGCAGCTCCTATCATTTAACTCCATTCAATCTGTCATCCAAGCGCACGCATCAAATCCAAAGTACGCGTGTCAGCCATTAACGCGCTTTCATCACTAAATGACTTTATAACCTTGCATTTGACGTCAAGCTCACCAACAAACACGCCCACTGACCAATCACGAACGAAGTTTCCCGTGGGCGTGGCCTAAAACCGAACGTCCGTTACTCCGAGTCGCTGACTGACATGGATAGTGAAACGTCACAAAGGGTAGATTTATAAAACACAGTGAGTCTCGTAATATAATGCAAAATAAACAAACCAAGTGCACTTATTGTAAACATTTAATTTATTTAACATCATTTAATAACTAAAGTAGACGGTCAAAACATCATATTTGTCCCATTTAATTTTGTAAGTTTGGAACCTTGTTTCTGAGGTTACATCACGTTTATACAAAGAACTTCAGTGAGATGTGGTTTCATTCAAAACACTATATCAAAATATTGAAATAATTTTAAAATATATATATTTTAACTTATGAAAGAAAATTATGTGTAAACTGTTCATGTACGTAGTTTGAGACCATTTTATTGCAGTGTTTCTTGAACTGGAGTCCTGAAACATTTTTCGTCTTCAAGGACCACGGTTGGGCCTGCTGATGCCACCTGCACAAAGCAAAATATGATAAAAATTTTGATAATATTTTCAATAAAAAAATAATGCAGAGTTAACATAAACATTATACATTTCATACTAATAAATGTTTTAGTGAGTAATGGCATACAATATAATGTCCTCTATAATGTGTTCATGCAAACTGCACTGTTCGCAATGTAATAAATATTGCAAATGCAAAAATATTTGTTACATTTTTACACACAACATGTCCATTTTGTCACGTTTACATGAAAATCACAATACAGTCACAGACCATTGAATATCACATTGACAATGACATAAAATAAAAGAACCACAAATGTAGAGAAGACAGACATACTAATACTATGCAATGCTTACAGTAAAAACCTGCAGTTTGATGTTGTTTTGAGCAGTCCACATCCTTTTTGTGAACATAATGTGCTGCCGTGTTTGAATCAAACGGGGAAAAAATTCTCATAAAGCAATCTTAAGATAAGACTGATGTTCCATTATTAAAGGGACAGTTTGACCAAAATGAAATTGTCATCACTTACTCACCTTCATGTCATACCAAACCTGCATGAAGTTGTTCATGCATCTCCTTTCTATACAATAAAAGTGAATATGTGAACAAAATATAGGTTTGAAACGACAGAAGCGTAAATAAATGAAGATAAATTTCAGTTCTGAGTGAACTAGCCCTTCAAGACATCCAAGGAAACACAAACAATACTTACATCACTCCCTTGGTCAGCACCGAGTGTTGTCACATCTACTTTTTGGGAAGGCGCGTTGGGCTCCATCTCACTTTTGTCCTGAGTCTGTGCATCTTTCTGCTCCTTCTTGTCCTTCGTAGACACATCCTTCTCTTTTTCCTTTTCTTTTTGAATGTCCTCTGCTTCAGGTTCTCCACCTCTCTCTATGCCAGGGTCCTGCTCCAGCGTCCTCTGCTGACAATCAACGTCATTTTGGCTAGACATGTTACCCGTAGACCGCAGGGTTTCGACTCGTACCGTTTGAACATCTCCAGGCTGGCCAACAAATTTTTCTAGAATGTCCATGCTGCTTTCTCCATCTCTTGGCTGAGGGGTCCGGATGCCCTCCTGGTTAGGCTGTGGGGCATTAGCATTCGCTTCTCCTGCCCCAAAGCCATGGTTAACCCGGTTCCTGACATGATTGATATTGTTACGGTGGGGATCTTGTAATGGCTGTGGGGCGTCACCTCCAGCCCAATATTCATTCTCTCTTAGTCTGGGAGCATGACGTTGCTCTACAGCAGGTGGGGGCGGGTCTCGGCGTCCACCAAGCCGGGGCCAAGGGATTGCATGTTGTATAGCTGCATAAGCACTTCCATACATGAAGACCTGAAGAAAGCAAGGATGTGATTGCTTAAGTATGCTGTTTATTCTAAAATATCCTAAAATAAATATATTAAATACATTTCCATCGACTCTTACAAAGATGGCTCCTGCAATCACAAGAAGCACAGGTATCTGGAGAGTGAACGGCAGATCTTTCAGCAAAGCTCTCAGAAATTCACTGATGCCCTGCCCGATGTGCTTCAGTGGATCGGTGATAAAGCTGGTTATTGTGACTGTGATAGCCTAAAAACAAAATGGATATAACATACACAGCCGCTGACAAAATTAAGAGACCATTTCAAAGACCATTTTCACCACTGACAATATTTCTCCCAAATTTCAAATATAAATATTGTTTCTATTTGCATTTATTTGCAGAAAATGAAAACTGGAGAAATTCTCTGTATTTTTTCATATCTCAAATACTGCAAAGAAACACGTTTATATTCACTTTTAAGCAATACAACAGTCATATTTCTACATGTATTTAGGAAAAGTAAAAAAAAATTGTTTATGTGATAACCTCAATTTTGATCACAGTTTTCATGTGTCTTATCTAATATTAAGTTTTGGAAACAGACATACAAACCTTAGTCGGAGGTACGAGTAAAATTGGGTTCACCAGCAGGACCTCGTAGTACTTTTTACAAGGATCATCTTGAAGCGTCCATGTATGTCTATACCACTCTGAATCAAAATAAAAATTCAAAGATTGAACATCGTGACCTGTTTTAGTATAAAGGACTAGTTCAATTAGAATTATTCTATCCATTTATGTATAAATACATAATAATAACTTGTGCATCCCACAGAATAGTTTGTTTTCTCTTGTGTACACTTGCTATAGGCATAAGTTATTGTGACAGAATGCAAACGTTTACAAAGGAATGCTGTCAAGCATCTCACCTGACAAACTCTCCTTCCAGTCTATCTGTTTCACCCCAGTACATTTTGCATTGACACTTTCCATCTGCACAACATTCTTCTGGTGCTCAGCAAACGCAAGCTAGCAAAAATTAAAAAAACTCAAACACACATACATACTGTAGGTTTCTCCACCTAACGGTCACCTGTTCATTAAAAATGGCATAACTATAACACATCAACATGTATAGTACTGGATCCCTTTTAACCTCTAATATAGAAAACAAATATTTTTACCATATAAAGATGGAACCAGTTCCAGATCAAACTAATAAAAAAGCATATGGCAAATACTCTTCTGAACTGGATGAACCATGACACCGCAGACCATACTTCAGTGGAGATAACAGCTGTGATTATAAGAACGCACAATAAAACCTGTAGAAAAAAGAAGAGTAAAGAAATATTACCAAGTTTTATGTAATATTTTGGTCCAGGAAATAGAATAATTTAGACTCTTTTGACTAGAAAATCTAAGAAATTCTTCAACTTCGATAAAGACCTTCAAGACAGTATCCAACTCCACATAAAAAGTGTCTTCAAATCGCCACTTCCAGGCTTCAGGGTCATGGTGTTTAAATTTCACCAGAATTTGACTGAGAGCCTCATCCATGGCTCCAGTGGTCCAGTCATTGTCTTCTCTTAAAAGCTTATTCAACTCTGACACCGTCTGCTTGGACAGTTTCACCTCGGCATCATAATGCATCTGTTTGTTTGCATCATCAGGCTAAACAGGAAACAGCAAATGTTATACATTTCGTTATTGTGCCGAGGAACATAATCTCAATTCCTCAAAGATGATGGATAAACATACCAGACCAAGTTTTGCAGTTTCTTTAAGAAGCTTGGAAAGGAAACGCCTGAATACTGGAAGACATGTTGGCTGTTGGAAGGTGGCGACCCCCTTCTTTTTGTGTTCATCAACCTAAAGAAATAGAATGAGAAATATAACATACATGTGCTCATCTTAATCACCAAACCATCTTTCTTGTTAACTGTCTTACTGCTAAATAGACTGAAATTCCAATGACTGCAACTGTAAAACTAAAAATGTGTTTTTTTTATTTATTTATACATTATTTAAAAATTATGAATAAAAACATAATTTTTGAACTCTTGGGTTTTTATTTCTGGGCACAGAGGACACCCCTTGTTTTTGTTCCAACCATCGAAATAATGTCAGTAAATGTATATGTATATGTAAACATTTCATATTGATATTCACGTCTAAACTACTTCCTGTTTCTATTCACCCAGGTCTACTAAAACCAAAAGTGCAAGGGCACAGCACTGTATAAAACAAACAGAATAGTACTTCAAGAAATATCACTGTACAATATTAATCACCTCTTTCTGCAAAACACTGAGTTTAAACATGCACTCAGAGACATCAGGACACTTTGGCAGTTCACAGGAGTCTGAGCTGAACTCTCTTCTCTTGGTTGGCACATTTGTGTAACTTGCTGCCTGTGAAACATGAAAACAAGGTTAGACCATGACTCTTGTAAGAAGCTTGATTTCCTTTACAAAGTACACTTGCCCCCAAAAAAACGTAACGTTACCTCTGTGGGTTTTCTCATGCGTTTGGCTGTTGGGTCATAATTCAGCATGTCATATGGATCGATCCATTCATCGTCGTCGTTATTAATGTTTGCATGTGCAATAACAAAAAGTCCACAAATAACAAATAGAGTCCAAAGCCAAATCGACGAACATCCCGGTGCCTTCATTATTAATACGTTTACTTAGCTGACAGATCAAAGAATCGTCCCAATCGTTTCGATTATAATAACTTTATAATAACTTACACACTGTCAATAAAGATCGATAAACACAGATCTCCAAGACGCAAAGCTACTTTAACACTGTTTTGAGAGGATAGCGTCAATACGAAGCTGCGAATAAGAAGCTGGATTCAGCCTCGTGTTTTACGTTTTACGCATTGTAAAACTGCCCATTTTCTAACACAGTAAAATGTACTAAATTAGCATATCAACCCCTCCAGAGATACATGTCGAATAAATAATAAACAGGTTATTAAATGAAAATCGATCGTCATGTACGTCACAACATGAAGCAGAAACAGTAAAAGTGAAAGCGAATGAATCTCTCTTCTTCTCTTGTGTGCATTGGCTGCTTCGCGCTTAACTATG
>NC_079914.1:7269433-7281273 GCF_024868665.1 Triplophysa rosa
ATTTAATTTTGAAATTTTGGGACTTAGTTTCTGAGGTTACATCACGTTTATACAAAGAACTTCAGTGAGATGTGGTTTCATTCAAAACACTATATCAAAATATTGAAATAATATTAATATATATATATATATTAATTTAAGAAAGAAAATTACATGTAAACTGTTCATGTACGTAGTTTGAGACCATTTTATTGCAGTGTTTCTTGAACTGGAGTCCTGAAACATTTTTCGTCTTCAAGGACCACGGTTGGGCCTGCTGATGCCACCTGCACAAAGCAAAATATGATAAAAATTTTTTTTATTTTTTTTATTAAAATATAATGCAGAGTTAACATAAACATTATACATTTCATACTAATAAATGTTTTAGTGAGTAATGGCATACAATATAATGTCCTCTATAATGTGTTCATGCAAACTGCACTGTTCGCAATGTAATAAATATTGCAAATGCATAAATATTTGTTACATTTTTACACACAACATGTCCATTTTGTCACGTTTACATGAAAATCACAATACAGTCACAGACCATTGAATATCACATTGACAATGACATAAAATAAAAGAACCACAAATGTAGAGAAGACAGACATACTAATACTATGCAATGCTTACAGTAAAAACCTGCAGTTTGATGTTGTTTTGAGCAGTCCACATCCTTTTTGTGAACATAATGTGCTGCCGTGTTTGAATCAAACGGGGAAAAAATTCTCATAAAGCAATCTTAAGTTAAGACTGATGTTCCATCATTAAAGGGACAGTTTGACCAAAATGAAATTGTCATCACTTACTCACCTTCATGTCATACCAAACCTGCATGAAGTTGTTCATGCATCTCCTTTCTATACAATAAAAGTGAATATGTGAACAAAATATAGGTTTGAAACGACAGAAGCGTAAATAAATGAAGATAAATTTCAGTTCTGAGTGAACTAGCCCTTCAAGACATCCAAGGAAACACAAACAATACTTACATCACTCCCTTGGTCAGCACCTAGTGTTGTCACATCTACTTTTTGGGAAGGCGCGTTGGGCTCCATCTCACTTTTGTCCTGAGTCTGTGCATCTTTCTGCTCCTTCTTGTCCTTCGTAGACACATCCTTCTCTTTTTCCTTTTCTTTTTGAATGTCCTCTGCTTCAGGTTCTCCACCTCTCTCTATGCCAGGGTCCTGCTCCTGCGTCCTCTGCTGACAATCAACGTCATTTTGGCTAGACATGTTACCCGTAGACCGCAGGGTTTCGACTCGTACCGTCTGAACATCTCCAGGCTGGCCAACAAATTTTTCTAGAATGTCCATGCTGCTTTCTCCATCTCTTGGCTGAGGGGTCCGGATGCCCTCCTGGTTAGGCTGTGGGGCATTAGCATTCGCTTCTCCTGCCCCAAAGCCATGGTTAACCCGGTTCCTGACATGATTGATATTGTTACGGTGGGGATCTTGTAATGGCTGTGGGGCGTCACCTCCAGCCCAATATTCATTCTCTCTTAGTCTGGGAGCATGACGTTGCTCTACAGCAGGTGGGGGCGGGTCTCGGCGTCCACCAAGCCGGGGCCAAGGGATTGCATGTTGTATAGCTGCATAAGCACTTCCATACATGAAGACCTGAAGAAAGCAAGGTTGTGATTGCTTAAGTATGCTGTTTATTCTAAAATATCCTAAAATAAATATATTAAATATATTTCCATCGACTCTTACAAAGATGGCTCCTGCAATCACAAGAAGCACAGGTATCTGGAGAGTGAACGGCAGATCTTTCAGCAAAGCTCTCAGAAATTCACTGATGCCCTGCCCGATGTGCTTCAGTGGATCGGTGATAAAGTTGGTTATTGTGACTGTGATAGCCTAAAAACAAAATGGATATAACATACACAGCCGCTGACAAAATTAAGAGACCATTTCAAAGACCATTTTCACCACTGACAATATTTCTCCCAAATTTCAAATATAAATATTGTTTCTATTTGCATTTATTTGCAGAAAATGAAAACTGGAGAAATTCTCTGTATTTTTTCATATCTCAAATACTGCAAAGAAACACGTTTATATTCACTTTTAAGCAATACAACAGTCATATTTCTACATGTATTTAGGAAAAGTAAAAAAAAATTGTTTATGTGATAACCTCAATTTTGATCACAGTTTTCATGTGTCTTATCTAATATTAAGTTTTGGAAACAGACATACAAACCTTAGTTGGAGGTACGAGTAAAATTGGGTTCACCAGCAGGACCTCGTAGTACTTTTTACAAGGATCATCTTGAAGCGTCCATGTATGTCTATACCACTCTGAATCAAAATAAAAATTCAAAGATTGAACATCGTGACCTGTTTTAGTATAAAGGACTAGTTCAATTAGAATTATTCTATCCATTTATGTATAAATACATAATAATAACTTGTGCATCCCACAGAATAGTTTGTTTTCTCTTGTGTACACTTGCTATAGGCATAAGTTATTGTGACAGAATGCAAACGTTTACAAAGGAATGCTGTCAAGCATCTCACCTGACAAACTCTCCTTCCAGTCTATCTGTTTCACCCCAGTACATTTTGCATTGACACTTTCCATCTGCACAACATTCTTCTGGTGCTCAGCAAACGCAAGCTAGCAAAAATTAAAAAAACTCAAACACACATACATACTGTAGGTTTCTCCACCTAACGGTCACCTGTTCATTAAAAATGGCATAACTATAACACATCAACATGTATAGTACTGTATCCCTTTTAACCTCTAACATAGAAAACATAAATATTTTTACCATATAAAGATGGAACCAGTTCCAGATCAAACTAATAAAAAAGCATACGGCAAACACTCTTCTGAACTGGATGAACCATGACACCGCAGACCATACTTCAGTGGAGATAACAGCTGTGATTATAAGAACGCACAATAAAACCTGTAGAAAAAAGAAGAGTAAAGAAATATTACCAAGTTTTATGTAATATTTTGGTCCAGGAAATAGAATAATTTAGACTCTTTTGACTAGAAAATCTAAGAAATTCTTCAACTTCGATAAAGACCTTCAAGACAGTATCCAACTCCACATAAAAAGTGTCTTCAAATCGCCACTTCCAGGCTTCAGGGTCATGGTGTTTAAATTTCACCAGAATTTGACTGAGAGCCTCATCCATGGCTCCAGTGGTCCAGTCATTGTCTTCTCTTAAAAGCTTATTGAATTCTGACACCGTCTGCTTGGACAGTTTCACCTCGGCATCATAATGCATCAGTTTGTTTGCATCATCAGGCTAAACAGGAAACAGCAAATGTTATACATTTCGTTATTGTGCCGAGGAACATAATCTCAATTCCTCAAAGATGATGGATAAACATACCAGACCAAGTTTTGCAGTTTCTTTAAGAAGCTTGGAAAGGAAACGCCTGAATACTGGAAGACATGTTGGCTGTTGGAAGGTGGCGACCCCCTTCTTTTTGTGTTCATCAACCTAAAGAAATAGAATGAGAAATATAACATACATGTGCTCATCTTAATCACCAAACCATCTTTCTTGTTAACTGTCTTACTGCTAAATAGACTGAAATTCCAATGACTGCAACTGTAAAACTAAAAATGTGTTTTTTTTATTTATTTATACATTATTTAAAAATTATGAATAAAAACATAATTTTTGAACTCTTGGGTTTTTATTTCTGGGCACAGAGGACACCCTCAGTATTTGTTCCAACCATCGACATTATGTCAGAGTATGTAAGCTTTTCATATTTATAGTCACGGCTGAACTACTTCCTGTTTCTATTCACCCAGGTCTACTAAAACCAAAAGTGCAAGGGCACAGCACTGTATAAAACAAACAGAATAGTACTTCAAGAAATATCACTGTATAATATTAATCACCTCTTTCTGCAAAACACTGAGTTTAAACATGCACTCAGAGACATCAGGACACTTTGGCAGTTCACAGGAGTCTGAGCTGAACTCTCTTCTCTTGGTTGGCACATTTGTGTAACTAGCTGACTGTGAAACATGAAAACAAGGTTAGACCATGACTCTTGTAAGAAGCTTGATTTCCTTTACAAAGTACACTTGCCCAAAAAAAACGTAACGTTACCTCTGTGGGTTTTCTCATGCGTTTGGTTGTTGGGTCATAATTCAGCATGTCATATGGATCGATCCATTCATCGTCGTCGTTAATGTTTGCATGTGCAATAACAAAAAGTCCACAAATAACAAATAGAGTCCAAAGCCAAATCGACGAACATCCCGGTGCCTTCATTATTAGTACGTTTACTTAGCTGACAGATCAAAGAATCGTCTTCATCGCTTCGACTATAATAAGCAAAATGTCAATAAAAACCAATAAACACAAATCTCCAAGACGCGGGCTAGTAAGTTAGTGTATTGTCAACCTGCACATTTTCTATATCGACGTAAATGTACTAAATTAGCATATCAACCGCCCATGACGTTCACGCTAATGACCAGAAAAGAAATACAAATGTTATTTCACACGTCCTCGATATTAATGCAGTAAGAGCAACACAAAGTTGTAACGTTTCTTCTTCTTTGGTTTTTAATGCAGGTTGGCAAACCAAACTTAAAAGGCGCATTCCCGCCACCTACTGGATTGGAGTGTGGAGTACGTAATGATAAGAAAAATTCTATAAATCAAATTACTGTCTTTTAAAAAATTTAACAATTCTTCATAAATTTTAAATTGTTTTGGGCCGTTACCTAACAATATCTGGGTAGATAAATCATTTACTTCCAGAAAATAATTGAAATCTTTCTCTACTACTGTATGCCTCACACATTATTAATAGGCTTACATGTGCGATGGTTTCAGCAAGACCACACTTGTCACATAGACCGGATTCATGTTTCCATATTCTGAACAAACATTAATTTAATAAGCAATGACCCAATACGCATTCTAGAAATTAATACGTCCTTTCTACTATTACCAAATATCATTCTTTTAGAATAATTCTTTAGAACTGTTTCCTGAATATGAAATAAATGTCTACCTTTGTTTCCGTTTTCCCACTCCTTCGGCCATTTCATATTTATTTCGTTTGCAATTAGACCTTTAACTTCTGACTTACTGAATGCAATTTTAATATCGATTTCCGGAAATTTTAGAGAGTAGCCAAACTATCCACCTCTTCATTGCCTGAAATTTGCAGGAATCCAAAGAGAGTTGATGACAATTCCAGCTTGTCTAGCTATAAAACGACCCTGTAGTATTTCATAAATCAAATCTTGTCTAGTTGGGGAAGTTCCACTTAATAAACTGTTTAGAGCAGATAAAGAATCTGTGCAAATCACTGACCTAATTGGTTGAACTTCTTCAACCCACTGAAGAGCTATGAATATTGCTATTAATTCTGAAGTGAATACCGAAATATAATTCGATGTTCTTTTCAAAATTTTAACGTTAAAGTGGGGAATAAATGCTGCGGATGTAATACCAGAATCTGGGTCTTTTGATCCATCAGTGTATATCTGTACTGCACTATAGTAAACATGATCAATATACTGTTCAGAATAATGTTCCTTATGTCTGTCATCATGTAACTGGGTGTCGACTAGAGGCATGGGGAAAAGCCAAGGGGGAATTGCAGGCAAAGCCACAGAGGGGGATATACTAATATTTATTATGTATTTTTTGCCATTGTCACTGCATGGGTTTGGCAAATATCTAACCAATTAAAAGTATTAAAAAGTGCTTGTCAACTTTGACAACACAGTATGGAATAGCCTAATTTAATAAGCAGCGTTTTTCAATTTCCTGAAAAACAGCGAATATGGACATAAGAGGTTTCAGAAGAATTGTTTTTTGTTGTTGTTTTCTATATCGTACCACTTCATTGTCTTCCTAATTCTTTGGACTCAGGCGTCTGCTAAATGCGAATGTAATGTAAATGTTTCTGAGCATCCCTAAAACATTATACGAAAGAAGATTTAAAGAGACATTTGCTATAACAATTAATGTAATATCTTGAATTAGTCAATTTCATCTTTTACATTTAATGAGCATTTTTATTATTTTATTTAACACCAACACATTTGAAAACAAAGAGCAAGAGAGAACAAATATTACAGAAATAATGAAAGTTTACTGTATATAGTTATTCGGTATACTTATACATTTATGTGTACTGTACGTTAAATTATTATATTATGTTATATTTCAGTTCTGTCAATTTTTTTAGATGGTTATACATTTCTTTTTAAGTTGGCTGAAAGTTTGATTTCAGCCATTAATTTCACTATGATTTAACATAATTTCTTAATATTATGTAGGATGACTTTATGTAGAAAACAGTAAACCACAAAAATTACTTCAGCTGGGTTTTTGCAGACTATAGGTCACAAATTTCCTTCCAAAATAGAAGAAATACATTATTAAAAACCGTGGTCCCCAGTATGTTTTAAATATTTTAAGTGTGCATCCGTACTAAATGCATTCATACTGAAAGGAATAAGGAACCATTCAATGTGTCACTGTTTTGCTGAAGAATATTCCCCTCTGCATATGTTCCTCTCCATTCCATTTGTATAAACCAATTCCAATTGTATTTCCATAATCAAACAGTGTTGACGTTGAAAGTCAAACAAACCTTGTATTCTTTCAATGATCAGCACCTAGTGTTTTCACATACATTTCTTTGGAAGGCACAGTTGTTGTAGGTTCATTCTCATTTTGTCTCGAAGTCTGAGTGTCTTTCTCCTCCCTCTTGTAAATGGTAGATTTACAGTCATACACATCATAGACATAGACATCATCCACTTCGTGATCTTCACCTTCTAATATCCAATCTTCTTCCTCTTCCTGCTGTTGAAAATGAGTTGGGTTGATGCTAGAGATGCGGCCAGAGTACAGTGTTTCCAATGGCACTGCCTGGGCATTCCCAGACCTGCTCTTTCCTGGCTGAGGTGTTCTGTGGGACATTAGCATTGGCATCTCCTGCCCTAATGCCCTCGTTAACCGTGTTTCTGACCAGATTAATTCTGTTCCTTTCCTGGTGCACATGTAGCGGCTGTGGGGCCAAATCCTCATCATCTCTTGCCTGGGGCTGCAGGATGCTCACCAAGCCAGGGCAACAGTACAGCAGCGTGTTTTATAACGCCACCAAGAGCACTTCCACATGTAAACACCTGAGAACATCCGGTTCATTGTCTAAGTATATTTTTTAAACATAAAATAAATATTGTAAAATAAATATAACATATCATAAACTCTTACTAAGAAGGGTGCCGCAATTGTTAAAAAAACAGGTATCTGGAGAAAAACTGGTAGATCCTTCAGCAAAGCTCTGAGAAACTCATTGATGCCCTGTCCGATGTGCTTCAATGGATCGGTGAATAAGTAGGTTAAGGTGACTATAAAAGCCTGTAAAAACATGAACTCTTGTAAGGTGTCCATTTCAATGTTCAATTGTCACCAAGTTTAAAAACTAAGAGATACAAACCTTTGTTGGGGGTACAAGTAAAATGGGGTTCACCAGCACAGTCTCATAGTATATTTTGCAAGGGTCATCTTGAAGGGTAAATGTACGTCTATACCACTCTGAAAAGACAATTCAGAGATTTACTGTTATGAAATGTAAATCAAATCTAAAGCTGGATGTTATAATGTTTTATTATGAGATAAACCAGAGCCTGTAGTCACTATGAACTATTGTTGTATGTAAAAGAGTCTTATAGACACAGAAAAAACATAATACTGGTTTGGAATGGCAAGAAGCGGAGTAAATAATAACACATTTATTATTATTTTGGGTAAATAACTTCACCCAAGCACGTCACCTAGTAAACTGTCCCACCAGGTCATTTCTTTCATCCCAGTACATTGTTCACGGAGCCTCTCCATCACCACAATGTTCTTCTGGTGCTCAGCAAACGCAAGCTAGCCAAGGAGAAGAAAATGAATAGAAAAACCCAATACTTTATGTTAACCACATAAATAGGTTTAATTGTTTACTACCAAAAAAATAAAACAGATATTAACAGATATTGACAATATTGTGTACAGGACCTCTATCTTTTAGTATAGAAAAACAGAATTACCATATAAAGATGCAACCAGTTCCAGATCAAACTAATGAAAAAGCAGATTAGAACTATTCTTTTGAACTGGATGAACCAAGACACCACAGACCACATTTCAGTGCAGATAGCAGCTGTGATCACCAGAACACACAAAGAAAGCTGTAAAAAAATAAGAGTGTAGATGTACTGGCATTGTCAATAACCATAATGATAATAACCATGATAGCAATATTGTTTTTCCTCTTTATCATTAGAAATTAAAAGAGTACTGCAGCACTGCACAGATCAAGACATATTTTGCATTTTCATTCCTTATACTTCATTTTAGTGCATGCAAGAAAGTTATGAGAATATCAAAATATGATTATAAAATTAGCTGTACATTATTGGTGTTTTATCTCTATTGTTAGGGATAGTTCACCTTAAAATGAAAATTCTTTCATCATTTATTCACCCTCATATCATTTCAAACCTTTATGACTTTCTTTCTTCTGCAGAACACAAAAGAAGATATTTTGAAGAATGTTGGTAACCAAACAACATTGGACCCCAATTCCATTATATGACCAGACATTTATCAAAATGTGTTCTTTTGTGTTCAGAAAGAGTCAAATACAGGTTTTGAACAATAATGAATTAATGATGACAGAATTTTTATTTGTGGGTGATTCGGAGGATCTAAAGACCCCTGCAACCCCACTAAAGCACCACATATGAGAAAATATACGTAATTTTTTTTAAATATAGTAACCTTCAAGGCAGTATCCACCTCTACATGAAATGTTTCTTCAAATCGCCACGTCCAGGGTTTGTGGTCACTGAGTCTGAAGTTGACCAGAAATTGACTAAGAGCCTCATCCAAAGCTCCGTTTTTCCAGTCTTTGTCGTCTTTCAAAAGCTTCTGGAACTCTGATACCATTTGCCTGGACAGTTTCACCTCAGCGTCATAGTGCATAAATGTTTTTGCACCATCAGGCTAAATAGTAAAGAGAATAAGTTATAAATCCTGAGTAGTGCTGAGCATTAGCTCAATTTCCTTAAGATGGATGGACATACTAGACCAAGTTTCGTAGTTTCCTTAAGGAGCCTGGAAATTAAACGCTTGAATACCGGAAGACATGTTGGCTGTTGAACAGTGGTGCACGCCTTCTTTTTGTGCCCCCCCCAAAAAAAGAAATATCAAAGAAATATATACATTGAAATGTAATCTGGATCCTAAATAAATTAGACAACAGAAGTCAGTATCAGAAACAAGTACTCAAATCTCATATGAAGGAGAAATGATTTGAAAAAGTCAGTATTCTATAGAAAAGAATGAAATTGAATGGATTTTAGTGCCTTGTAAGAATAGTTTCAGACATTTTAAATAAAACTCACCTCTGTGGGTATTCTCATGCTTTTTGTTCTTGGGTCATAATTGATCATGTCATCTAGATTGATCCATGCATCACCTTGATTACTGTTTGCATAGGTAAAAACATAAAGTTCACAAAAAACAAACAGACTCCAAAATCCAAAAGACGAACAGCTCAGCACCCTCATTATCATCCAATAAATATACAACAATTTAGGGGAAAGTTACATGTGTTTTTTCAGATTCAAGTTGAAGTCCCATAGGACCAAAAGTGTTTCTTCGGTTTTCGTTTCCCTCAAGAAAGAAACAACCATTCTCTATTGTACACAGGTGAAATAACCTGTAGGTTTGGTTTAGCCATCCACGTGCTATCATAGCAGTCAAGTACACATTACAGCAACCTGCAGAATGGGGCGGGGCTACACATATTGTCCATAACTGGTAGTGTTGCTCTTCACTACAGTGCTGCTCTTAGAGTTATTAAGAATTATTACATTTAAATTCACAGAGACGGAAATTGTACGGACTGTCAAACACATTTTTAATGCCAATGCTTATGGGATGTCTATGAATGCATAACTTCACAAATGTGTTGTGTAAATACAGTGCCCTCACTAATCATCAATAACATAACTGGAGACATAAAAAAAGACTTTTTTGTTCTTCACAATGTTTTATTTGGTTTTCTGTAAACTTTCAACGGTTATTCCTTAAAGCCACAATATGGAGTAATTTTGTTATGAAATATCCAAAAATCACTTGCACAGTGTGATATATTTCATGCAGTTGTGTGCTTACATTATCCCAAATGTTCCCAAGAATGTGCAAATCCAGAGAAATTCCTATTTAAAATAATGGCCTGTCCCTTGTCTCCTTGTATTTGTCGCATATCAGTGACTTCATATCTGCTGCTCCGCACTACCCTCAGTTTCCGGTTGTAGAAACTACGGCAACACGCAAATGCGGAAGTGGTTATACAGCATCTGGGACGCAGCATCTGTTCTGTTATTATGGATCACGATTACTCTTTGGCGAGTAAAGGAAACCCAAAAAAGCGTGAACGTGGGCCAAATGAGGAAAGCAGGCTCATGGACAAATGAAGAAATAAAACAAGGATTAATATCAGTGTGACGTTTTCTAAATGGAGAGAGCTTCGCGAACCAACTTTGACTCGACAGAGACTCTGCTCTCGTATGTGTTTTAATAGACAAGTAAGCAAAAATGAATGCAGTTACCCTATGAAATACAGTATATGTCGCACAAAAATATATAGCCAGTAACGTTACTTGTAAATGCTGTGGGTTCGTTCAAATTTACTTTTTAAACGATGACTGTATAACTGTTTTAAACACGTAAAACTGTGTAGCATTACGCTACCAAATCAATGGACAAAGTCCAATATCAATCGCGGGCTATCGTAGCATTATATTTCACGTTTCTTGCAAGCTAATTCATGACGATGACATAAAATAAAATTCATTCATTACCTCGTCCGTGAACATGATGGACGATCTCCATACGCCTCTGGGTGGTGAAAACGGCATGTCCCATAATTCCACTCTCCTACATAACGTCATTTAGCTTCGCCTTTTGTTGTTGTTTCGAAAGTGCGCCATCTAGCGGTCCAAATATTCCATATTGTGGCTTCAAGTGTAGTGCCACAAAGTTTTAAAGCTGTTTTTTCCATGTTAAAGTACCTAATAACCAGGTGACTGAGCGAGTATAATAGCTTTTCTCTGCATCAACAGAAAAAAAAGTGTGCAAAAGTGATGCATATTATATATGCTTTAGGAAAATGACAATCTGAAATAAAACCATTCATAAATATGTTTGACATCTATTTAAATGTTTCAATTCATGAGTATGACTTGACAAAACATCTGCTATTAGTATTTACATCATGGTGTTTTATTTACATTTGCATGTATATTAATGAAAAAGTGACCATTCATGCTGCTTATTCTGCAAGTGCGAAATGAGAGACATCAGGTTTTTTTAAACATAATGTAGATGTTCATAGTGCAATGTGCTATACAGCTGTAACTGTATCTTATACTGTAATTATAATTTAGGTAAATACAAAAAAGCTCTTATTTACAAGATCTTCAATTTAACTACAGACAACAATACCTCAAGGCACAGTTTAGCTCACATTTCCGGGACGGTTTCGTTCACCTTAAATCGCAAACCACAAATCGAAGCAAGTGTTGCATTTTGTGTTGTGAAAAGCTCTACCTTTTTCTGCATTGCGACATATTTGACTAAAAAGCAATCTTCCGGTAGACATGCTTTCCAAGAATGAGAAGTGAACAGTCGATTTCTTTTTACAGTAATGCGAGTGCACTAGAGCAAGTTACAAAAAAATACAAACAAACACACCCCGACATATTTATAATCATTCACAATATTTCTGTGCTATTTCGGTCACACTATATTTTAACGTCCAGTTCTCGGTTTTAGTAAACT